>NC_032019.1:7447931-7477732 GCF_001865875.1 Lupinus angustifolius | reverse complement strand
GAACTCGTGGACCCTATCCACGAGTTTCAGGAAGTCGTGGACCCCATCCACGACTTCCAACCCTATAAATTGATCCCCACCCCACATTCATTTTCACACCTCACACCAAGCTATCCGAAATTCTTAAATTCCTAGTTTTTCTTATTTCCCGAATATTCTTCTCAAAAAATGGAACATATTGGTCCAGGTCCTATTAACCCCTCCCTTCTCACCCTACAAAAAAATCATGTATCCACCAACATTTGGAATGGTGGAGAAGTGACTTTTCGAGCAAGGTACAATTTTTGGCAAAAGTTACCTTCTGCACCCGTGTTAGAAGTTATTCGTAACACGGCATTTGGGCATATACTCGATATCGGAACTATCAAAATCAACAACCACCTCATTACGACATTAGTTGAAAGATGGAGGCCGGAGACTCACACCTTCCATCTATCTGTTGGCGAGTGCACAGTAACTCTCGAAGATGTTGCATACCAACTTGGTTTGCCAATAAATGGAGCTCCTGTTACTGGCGTTACAAGTGCTAATTGGGAAATGATTTGTCTCAACTTGTTGGGTGCAATCCCAACTGACAAACAAATTATGGGTCAAAGAATCCAAATGAGTTGGCTCGACTCAACATTTGCGGTTCTACCACCACATGCTGATGATGTTGTTATTGAGCAACATGCAAGAGAGTTTATATTACGCATGATTGGGGGCTTCCTTATGCCAGATACATCAGGATCACGAGTCCACCTGATGTATCTCCCATTGTTGGAGGACTTGTCTCAAACATTCCAATATAGTTGGGGTTCAGCGGTATTGGCGTGTCTATATCGTGGAATATGTCGTGCGGCACTGATAAGTCACCAAATTGAAATCGGTGGCTGCTTACATTTACTACAGTCATGCGCATATGACCGCGTACCAATGCTAGCTCCAAGAGTACACAACAACGACTCCCAAACTTTCCATTTAGTTCAAAGGTATATTTTTTTCCATTAGCTTATTAAAAAACATTTTTTTCCAAACGTTTATTTTGTTTCAAATTATTTATCTAATAATAACTACCAATTACATGACATTTTAGGTGGGCACAACATCTAAACACCACCAACATCCCTGATCATGCAACGAACATAATACGGTCAATGTTGGATCGCTTGCGCATTGATCAGGTAATTTCTGTAAATTCTAATTTTTAATATATTTACTATTATTTATAACTATTCTTGTATTCATTCATTACTAACTTTGTTTATATATTAGTTTGTGTGGACCCCATATAGGAACATTACATATGTGGGCCCCATACCTGATGTAGTCAGAGCACGTGTACCACTCATATGCTTTTCACTTGTTGAGTGGCATGCTGCTGATAGGGTGATGAGACAGTTTGGTCTACAACAACCCATCCCAGAAGATCCAATTAATCTGGAGAAACAACACAAGATGGATCTACGTGGGAAAAATGACTACAACTGGCCTCAAAAGCATGACCAGTGGATTCAGGTTTGGAATAACCGGGAAAACTATGTGGTCAACGGTTTTCCCGATAACCAGCCTTTGTACCATTACTCGCAGTATATGCAATGGTACTTAAAAAGGACGAGGAAATACATATCTCCAGATGGAGCATATTCAGCCGGATCGGTAATAGCATATTATTTTATTTTATTTTATTTTATTTTATTTTATTTTCTTTTCACATATTCTAACAAATTCAATTTTTCCATTTATTCAGTACAATTTTATCAAAATGATTCGGGATAGATGTGCTCCTACAAATGTGTTTCCAAATCCGTTGCAGTCATTGAATGACGTCTATCACAACTGCAATGAGATGATGCAAGCATTTGCTCAACTAATTCCAACCGCCTTCTCCTCAACTACTTCTGAAGCTCCTCCTCCACAACACTTCCAAATGCCTTTTGCACCTGAATATCAACAATATGAGAGTCAAACTCAGACGGATACTTTTCCGCAGGCATACACTCAGACTCCTGCTCCTCAACAACAACAACAACATCCGTTTGGGTTTGAACCTTACGGAGCAATGGGTGACTACTCCTTCTCTCAATTACCATCATCTTCACAATTTCAAGGAATGCCATCAATGTTTGGCACTACTTCAAATACTCCATTCTCGGCATTCAACTCTCAACAATATTATCAGCCGACAATGCCTTCCCAAACAAACGATGACGATGAAGATGATGACGATAGTGAAGACGAAGACGAGGAGCAGCCACAACTGGTTAGAGGTGGAAGACAAAATCAATCGCAACAACAACAACAACTAAGAGTTCAACCACCTCGAAGGAGAAAGACACCTGGATGTGGAACATCATCTCATAGACGCCATTAGGATATTTTTTTCCCGCTAATTAAATGTATTTGAATTTTAAATTACAATTTATGAAACTTTCTTCCATTTCCAATTCCATTTTTCTTATTTTTTTAATTTTAACTTACAAATTATGACAATTCCAAAAAAATAAAAAAATACCATACTAAAAAATTACAAAAATACATTAACTTAACTAAAATTATAACATGTTAAATTACCATACTAAAATACAAAAATAATCATTTAACTAAAATTACCATATTCAAAATACATTAATTTTATAACTTAACAAAAAAAAAAGTACGTAAAACGAAATAACCCATGCAAACTCGTGTATGGGGTCCACGACACTGGAAGTCGTGTTCCCCATCCACGATTTCAGTGAGGAGAGAGAAAATTAAAGGGAACTCGTGGCTCAGGTCCACGACTTTCCCCTGGAGTCGTGCCTGTCATCCACGACTTTCAAAAAAGTAACCCAATCCCGTAATTATTTGAAAAGGTACCCCAAAGCTGGAATAGTGTAGTCAAACTACACTATCCCGGTAATTTTTCCGTTATCATCCCTTAAAAAAAATAATTTTAGAGCGTGTTTGACCAACAATGTAGTATACATACGTAATGGTGTAATACCTTTTTTATTTATTAAATAGATTCGACTGATTATTTTATATTCTTTATATTTTTTAACAAAATTTAAGACAAAATTATCTTTAATAGTATGATTTTATTTCTGTTCTTAAATGATCCCCATAAATTTATCCGCATTTAATGTAGTATACATACGTAATGGTGTAATACCTTTTTTATTTATTAAATAGATTCGACTGATTATTTTATATTCTTTATATTTTTTAACAAAATTTAAGACAAAATTATCTTCAATAGTATGATTTTATTTCTGTTCTTAAATGATCCCCATAAATTTATCCGCATTTATATTTTTCTCACGTAACAATTTTTTTTCATTTTTTAATGCTGACTCACAACTTTAAAAATGATACTTATTTAGTTTACTATAGCAAAATAAGAACAAAAACAACTTCTCTCTAGTGGTAAACTTGAACAAAAACGTGTTTATTTTGCTATGAACAATTTTTTGTTATTGTTGTGGGTGCTCTTAGATTTCTATTATTAAGAAGACGTTGGTCTAGTACTCTAAGATCTCATATATCCCTAAAAAATTAAAAAGTCAAATATTTGATTTCTATATACGACACTTGTTGGGAGAAGTAGTCACACATCTCAAAATAAATTTATTTTATTACCCAGAAAGCGAATGAATACATTAATAGTACAAAAAACATTGGATCTCTATTGGACTCCTTAGTGTATAATTTTCTGAAAATAAAAATTATGTGTTTCAAAAGTGGTTAGTTTCTTAATCATATTTTTTTTTGAGTAGAAAGCATATTCTCGCGATGATTATCACAATTTATTTGGTGGGTATCAATGTTATTTTTGTTGAGGAAATATTCTTTCTTTGAGTTCCCATTTCGTTAAAAGTTAATTTTTTTGCTTATTTCTTGCGGGTTGATGGGATGCTTGAAATTAAATATGTTATTGTATTAGTTCATATTGTCTAGTATTGAAATAGAATAGAGTAACCAATGTTATAAATTGGACTCAAGTCCTTTGTTATAATGTGTACTAGATGTAAGCATCAAATAGAAACACCGCATAGGCAGATGGGTCCATGAGTGTGTTAGAGTTTGTAATCTTTATTCTCTAATAATATATTGGTAGCCGCTCAACGCTCACGGGGACGTAAGCACAATTAGCCGAACCCGTTAACAAATTGATTGAGGCCGTACCCGATACAAATAATATAACAATTAAAAACTGCAGTACTAGGAAGTGACTCTTAAGTCGTTTCTCAAGCATTATCTTTCAAGCGAAACTTCAAACACCTTATACTAACACACACAAAGGTTTTTTTTTGTTGGACAATATGAACATAAATCAATTTCAGAAACAGTAGTTGAGCAATGTAATAAAACGGCTAAATCCATTTGATTCGTTTGTTCACAACTCAATCTCCGATTTGAAAAGATTATTTTCAGATTCCAACCATTAACTTCTGAATTTGTTGATGATCAATTCAAAGTTCGAAAACCTAAGCCTCTAATTAAGCGAAATCAACATAAGAATGAAATGGATAACAAATTCACACGAACTAAGCATTCATACACTAGAGAGTAAATCAACTAATTGAACATAAACTCATAAACCAGTTTCTAACATTAGAAGAAATCAACAATAAAGAAACTGAAAATGCATTAATAACAAAACCTCCAGTGTACAACTTTAGCCTTCCATTGAGTGGAAGAAACAAAACGAAAATGAAGAAGAAGATGAATGAAAACCGAATTGGAGGCACAAAATGAAACCCTAGCAAAGCCAAAGAGGGAAACGAAATTCTCAAATGTTTCAAAATGAGGGAAAATGAAGTGTGTGTTTAGAGTGGGGAATCCAAATTTAACCCCTCTAATACACGTAAAACCGAATTGAGGCTAAACAATGGGCACAAGGCTAAATTAAAATAAAAAAACTCCTAAAATAAAAATACAATTTTCACTTTAACACATATCCTCCACTTCCATACTGCCCAAAATGCCATTGGTGCCAAATATGATCTGAAAATGATAATAGATTTAATCAGGCTAAAAATCCCAAATTAACTCATTTTAGGAATATTAGTCCAATAAAGTCTAAAACACTAAACCATGTGAAACAAAGTCAATTAGGCACCAAGAATCATCAATCATGCTAAATTAAGGTTATGAATAGTGTGTAATATATTGTTCATCACAAATTCTCTCGTTTCTTCTCTTCTATTTATGCACATTATTTGATTGCTTGTGGCCAACGCTGTGCAACGAATGCTTCCGCTGCACCAACAATTGGTATTAGAGTCAAGTTAGTAGATAACTCTTAAGCCAGACAGCAGATAGTGGCTAAAGAGGGGGAATGCAAGATGGCTAGACAAAGTGTGTCAAAGGTAGTGGCAAAGATAGAGTAGATGAGTTGAAGGAGAAGAAAACATGTCAAAACTGTTGTGAGAGGCGATATATGTTAATCCATAATCCCAAAAATTCATGTATTGGATCAATGTGGAGATAAATACTCATATGTTGAGTTTGACCCAGAGATGGGTGCTGACAATATCTCTCTAGATGTTAAGAGAATGTTCTCATTTGAGATGAGAAGTGAAATATACTAATAACGTGTTTGAGACGTATAGTGAAGGATGTTAATTGTTAGCATATCCACAAAAGTACAGAGGCGCTGACTGACTTTGATGTAGGGTGTTAAATGTGCATTGACTTTGATGCAAGTTGTAACACGAGCATTAGTAGAAATACATGAGTATGACATGAGCATTGGCTTGGATGCAAAGATATGATATAGACATTAGTTAGCATTAACGCAAGGTGTGTGCTGTGGGTATACCATTTATGGTGGAGTATGATAGTTTTTTTGAACTAAGCTTGTCAGAGTAGACAATGGTGGTAGCGGTGGAAACTTTCTAAGGAAGCTCCAAGGTCCAGTTTGACTGAGTATTGAAGATGACAATTGTTGGTAAAATTTTGTGTAGAGATTCCAATATATCGGAAGACTCCCTAGCAATAGGTGACTAGGCAACACGTTCCATTTGATGGGGGTACAGGAAGCTGTACTACACAAGTTTGGAGAGCTAAGCTCTTGGTAACATCGTCAAGAGTACTAAGAAATGTTTACGCTGAAGGGGAGCAAACTCTCATGTGGAGGAGTTGTTAAAGAGAATTAGACATTGAACAAGATAGAATCATATATTCGCTAAGGTGGAGATTCTTGTGTAGATTTCCTAAGGAGCGAGATATTCGTCTATTTAAATTAAGTTGGAGATTGTTGGGATGCTTGAAATAAAATATGTTATTGTGTTAGTCCCACATTGTCTAGTATTGGAATAAAGTAGAGTAACCGATGTTATATATTGGACTCAAGTCATTGTTATAATGTGCACAAGATATAAGTATCAAATAGAAACACCCCATAGGCAGGTGGGCCTATGAGTGTGCCAAAGTTTGTAATATTTATTCTCTAATAATATATTGGTAGCCACTCAGCGTTATCGAGGATTAGATACAATTGGCCGAACCACGTTAACAATCTATCTACTGTATCTCTAATGATATACTGTATTCTCCATTTTGTTCAATCTGTCTACGGTCATCCAGTTAGGAGATTTTGTTCCTCACTTTTATTTATGCTAATAATGTTATAAATCCTTTTAACACATCTCAATTTCATGCCCCCAAAGCATCTAGGTACCAACACATGATTTGGTTTATTTGGGTCGAGGCTTGAGTGTGGGTTCAAATTATTTGTCTGCTCAAAACTCAGAGCTAGGAGATGCAAGCTTTTACTTTGTTTTGCACTTAATAGTAAAAATATCATCGTATAGTATTTAAAGAGTTAAAAGTGTCAAATCAAGCTATTTTCTTCCTTTGTTTTGTATGCACTTTCCTCTGTAATACACGAGAGGATCTTCACCCATAAGTCAAGGGATAACAAGTAAGGTTGCGCGTTGGTTGGTATGGAGTAGGCTTTTAGAAAAAAAAGTGAAATGGAAACAAACATGGTTGGTTGAGTTCAATTAGATAAATGTTGTTTTGATCTCCACAACCAAACCAATTGAGCATGTTGTTAATTGAGTAGGTCTAGTGGTTTTAATGTGTTAAAATACAAAAATATCTAAGTTGAAGAGTTTCAAAATAAGAATGGACACAAAACTCATAATATAATAGACGTGATGAGTGGTACAAAGTTCACACATAAGACTACAAGTAAAGAATAAATAGTGCGAAATAGAGAACGAACACAAAGCTTCAAGTGAAAACCAACAAAACGAGCTTCTTGGTGCCATTTGTGTTGGATTACGAGTTGCACAAAAGAACATGGAAGACGAGTTTGCTAGTAGTGAAAATGGCAACAGGGATTGTGCGTGAGTTAGTGTGTTGAGCGACAACAATATCACTATGCAAAATTAGAGTTTGTGTATACAACTGATAAGGTTTGAAAATTGAAATGAGTGAGTGTGAGAGTCGCATATTTTGTGTGTTCTCATGCAGTCTATAAAGCGTGCCCAATATTAGTATAACAATACAATATTGTTATTGTGGTTGGTTCTATGGATGGCTTTGGTTCCAAACAAACCCAAACCCAGAAACCAAATTGACCATGAGTGGTTCACCAAAGAAATACCTGAAACAACCCAAAAGTTATGATTTGGTTTAAGTTGAGATGCTCGAGTTACTTGGTTGGTTCTCCTAGAGCCATGTGCAACCCTAATAACATGTATCTAGTATGGATTGGAATTTAAAAAAAAAAATCTTAGTATTGACTTATAGGATATAATATTATATATATTATCCTCAACTCTATTAGGTGAGAGAACCTTGTAGGTTGAGCCTCATAATCTCTTGTGAAAAACATGACCATGCATCAAAAACGTAAATTATGAATACTAAACCAATAACATATAAAATGAAGCATTTTAGTGAAAGAAAAATTGACAAGCAAAATGAAGAAGAACGTGGAGTTAGGAATTATGAAAGGGTAATGGAGAATGAAGTTTATGAAGTGAAAAAGAGGAAAAGTAAATACAAAGATTTAAAAGTTGAAGTGAGCATTTAATATGTTAGGAAATGATTTGAATGATGTTGAGAAGTAGAGATGAGAAAGAAGAGAAGAACTTATAGCCAAATTGGAATGAGAATGAGAAAGTGAATTTTTTTATAAGGGTAAGTCTTTCCTTCATTAAAAATAAATTATAAATTGAGGTATGAATTTCAATATCTAAAAATATAATAATAAGGTGTTGATATAATAGTATAAGACCTCATTAAATCCCACGATGACTAAAAAATCAAAAGTTTAATTCCGGGGAGAAACAACTATGCACCCCGAAGAAATTAACTCCTTATCTAAAAAGATGAGTATATACCTTTGGCAGTACAAAAAATCTGGAAAAATATATGCAGGTAACTAGGCCCATTACTGAGGAGTGAAAACAAAACCCATTCAGCCCAATGATCACTCTTCCACACCAAAAACAGAGGAAAAGAAAACAAAATAATGTCAGTATCACCGACTCATTGCTGTTTTGTTGTGCAGAGAGAAGCAAAAACAGTGAAGGAAGTGTGAAACGAAAACATCATCAAACATGTTAAGAGCTATGAGTACGAGGAATATGAGGAACATTGTTGGTGTTCTTTTACAACGCACCCAAAATCCTCATTTTCACTATTCACCCTTCTTCCATTTTCAAAACCCATCATCTCTTTCTACACCAAGTTCCTACCTTTACCCCTTCTCCTCAAATTCCCTTCGTTTTTTCACAACCAACTTCTCTCACGACGATTCTTCAGGTTCACTCTTTCACTCTTTCACTCATTCTTTCTTCATTCATCCCATTTATTTTCTTTATGTATTTGTATATTCATATTTCATGTGTCTATTTTTTTGTGTTTAAAAAATCTTAATTGGTATGGCAATGATGAGTTCAAGTAGTAGTTGGTGTTGAAAGTTAGAATGTTTAACCTTTGATGCTTGTAACCCATATTTTTGTTTAATGCGCTTTTGGCCAAATCAATGGCATTACAATTTTAGATGGTTGATGCGTGCTGTATGGAGCTTTCTGTTACTTTACACCTTAGACTTAGTTTATTAGGAAAACATGGCAGAATGTATATATAGCCACTTGTGGTACAATTTCGGCCTATAAACTGTGTTAAGAGTTTCAATGTAATGCACAACAAGCACGGGAAAAACTTGTCTGGACATGTATTCAACGTATTTAGAGACGAATGCTATAATTAGGACTAAATTTTAACGTGTTGTGAATTTCTATTGGTTGTATCTATATAGATATATCTCTACACAAGTCTTTACAAGCGTATAAGAACTATCAAACTAATCATTCAATTTAATAACACTTTTCTCTATTTCTTCACTTTTGATTTACATCATTTGTTGCCCTTTCAGTTCTCTTTAAATTTTCCATTATCCCAATTTATATACATGTACCCAATATTTATTTCTTTCACATCCAGTTTAAAGTTTGTCACTTGCTTTTGCCAATTGTGTAGAAATCTGTGTTACTTTCCATTTAGAAGCTTTCTTTAGTTATCCTAAAAATCAATAGTTGAGGAACAGTTTTACTTAGGTGTTAGTTGTTTGCTTGTTGGAAAGTGAAGATTGGGAATTATTCGAGCTATTCAGCTAAACAGTTGAGGAAAATTCACAAACAAATAGATTTAATTTTTTTGCAGTTTTTATAAAACAATCTTCTTAACAGGTTTAAGTGTGTTAAAATTTGCAGGTGAGAGAAGTGACGAAGGTGCAAGCACAGATGGATGGGAAGAAGAAGACACGGCTGAGCCTAAGGTATTCTCTAACAGCAAGATTTTGTTGTTTTGTGTACATCTCTGCATTTCAATTATGTGACAAATAAACTTTGCTTAAAATTCTGTGCTGTGTGTAGATTGGTGATGGGGGTGATGGTGGTGGAGTTGCCTTGCAAAATGTTCCTTGGGGTCAGCGAGCCCACTCTATCGCCGAGGAGGTCCTTACACAGTTCACCGAGGACATTGAACTATATGCTTTCAAGACTACTCCTCGTGGATATGTTTATGTGAGATTGGACAAAATAACAAATGAGTAAGATTTCAAACTGTGTTATATACATTATTAGGAAGAAGATATTAACATCATTTGGGGGGAGGAGGGGATCTAAATACAAAACTAACTGTGTGCAACTAGTTCAATGCTCCAACCCTTGGACTTGAAGGGCTTGGCAGGGAAGAACAGAGTGCCTCGACTCCAGGAGGCTGGTTTGCCAAGGTAGGCTAATAACTGAAAGGGCCTCACGAGATTATGAACACTGTAAACAAGCCCCTAGTCAAACTTTATATACTCCATTTGGTTATACAAAAGAAAGTAAGAAGAGAGAAATAGGTGAGAAAGAGATTGAAAAGAGAGAAAGAAATGAGCAATAGAGTAGATTTTTGTGTTGTTTGGTTTTAGAGTGAAAAAAGAAGAGAAAGATCTCTCTCAAACCTCTCTTCCATTTTCTCTCCACATGAGAGGGGAAGCAAATCACATGGGTCCCACTGCACTTTTCTCACTCTCTCTCTCTTCTAATACTCTCCCCTAAACCAAAGGAGAGAAAGAGATTATTTCTCTTTAACTTTTCTCAGCTCGTTCTCTTTCTCCCTTCTTTCCAGCATAAGCGTCTATGTCATAGTAACTGTGATTTCTCTGACCTGTCTGTAACATTAGTGGACCTTCTGTTGGCATCGAGGGTTCCATTGTCATAGGACTAGGTCTTAAGTGGTTCAAAGATTGACACAGATTTAGGAAGCATGTGGGAAATTTGCCTTAATTGTTGAGCTGTGGTGAGGGACAATTTATGGAACATGGAACTCTGTGTGGGTGCTTAGTTAACTTTGTTAATTTTTAGTATCCGGTGGCACCTTAGGATAGACACACTACCTTGTATTATGAATTCTCCAATACTTATAAGTTATTTATTTTATGAAAATTAAATTCCCAAGAAAAAGCGTTTCCCATTTTTCTCTTTTGCTGAAGTTTTGTGGGACTGATTAAGTTTATTTTGCTGGAGATAAATCGTGAAAAGCTTAAATCACTAAATATTTAAAAATTAAAATTGATTTCATTCTTTTCATGTCATATTCTAGCTCTAATCATCTCTTTCCAATCATGCTCTACTACAGCGGAGGAGGACCTAATTCTCTTCTGCTCAACTCATTCACTATCCAACTTCATATGCTACATTTCCATTTCCATCAAATTTTCAGATAAAATATTCTATGGTCCCAATTTAGCTTAGTGCTAGACATCTTTACCAATTTGTGCAAAGCACATGCCAAGAATAGCCTGTGTATCATTTACCGAGCATGCTGTATTTGGCATGAAAACGATGTTGTATAAGGATATGTAAAAGATTATTTTAGACATCTTGGCATATACTTCAAACTTTTTTTAGCTAGATTGCATTACCTTGAACAACCAAATATACATTGAAGGCATAACTGGTATAGCTGCAATCTAACCTCTCATTTTGGGTGGAAAACTGTAGAGTGACTAATCATCCAAATAATATAGAACAATCCTCTATGTGAACAATCATAGACTTCAAACTTTACCACCAAGTAATGCATAATATAGTTGAGTTTATTGTGCATTCCTTGTCTAAAAAAGGGGCAGCCCAATGCACGAGGCTCCCACCTAGTGGGCATGGGGAGGATAAATGTGCATAGCCTTACCTTCGCTAGTGAAGAGATTGTTTCCAGGATTTGAGATCACAAGACAATTAACCTTACTATTACGCCGAGCTCAGCCTCTTGTGCCTTCCTTGTCTATTTGATACTTAAACTCTGCAATTTGTTTTGTGCTCAATAGAAGCTCTGATGGGAAGGGTTGACCAGATGGAAGATAGCCCCATGGTTAGATTAAGAGGAAGACCAATAAAAACTATTGGTAAAGCATTTTGACTGATTCAGACCTAAATTACCAATTGAAGGAGTTGGTTTTTGATAGAACACTGACGTAGTGACATTCTTTGATCCATGCAGGCCAACCCCATTCTGAGTTATTCTTTTTGGCATGACCGTGATGTTGTATTGGGATCCATAAAATATTATTTTAGACCCCATGACACTTCAAACATAAGCACCCAGTGATTCATAATTATCAGTTTACAGTGCCTTCGTTGTCTATTTAATACTTGAACTGTCCTGTTTGTTCTGTGTTCAACTTTCCATCTTTCTTTTTTCAGATATGGGTGTCCAAGCATGGAAGAGCTTGAACGCTACAATCAAGAATACAGGAAAAGATTAGATGAAGTTGGAGCACTTGGTGAGGTACCCGATGATTTGGGCATTGAGGTAATGCATGATAGCTGTGTCCTATACACTGTTGTTCTTATGGCATTTTATTTAGTAGGAAATGAATGTTACTTTGAAGCATATTTGGTACCTAATAAAGCACAATTTTGCTCTGAAGGTTTCTTCCCCGGGTGCTGAGAGGATACTGAAAGTGCCAGATGATCTTAGTCGATTCAAAGACATGCCTATGAGAGTATGCTATACAGAGAATGTAGAGTCCAATTGCCCAGAAGAAGATGGAATTTTTTTGTTAGATTCTATAGATAGAGACTCAGAGATATGCATATGGAAGTTGGCGGACGTTAAAGAAAACAGAGACCCTCTAAAAAAAGGCAAGCCTTTAAACCGTAAACAGAAGGATTGGAGATTAAAATTGCCATTTAACATGCATAGAATGGTAACTCTGTACCTTGATTAGTTTTAAAATCTTATTTATTTGATTCAGGAACATTACGTTAAACCCATTTTCTCTCTCCCCCTTGTCCCTTCAGCCTTGCCTATTTTTTCTACTCTTTAAGATGATAAGATACGATACATGGAACAAGTTTTGGAAAATGATAGTTTTTTTAGTTCAGTACTAGCTGATGTTCTGGTTTTACAATCTTAAATGAGAGTTGAATTGAATATAATTAGTTGTTTCTTTGAAGATAGGTTTGTACTTAGAAAAACTTATCCGTTGAGGGACTGGAATTATGTGAACTCTGAAACCCAATAAGTATCTTACTGCCGTGTAATTCTCAAGTATTCCTGTTTGAATTCGTAGTTGTGGTATGTTAGGCTTGACTAGGGGATTCCTCCCTCTCTTTCCTTCCATGGAAAATCTTGGGAGCCTCGTAAGTGAGCCACCTTTTATATGGTTTATTATCTCCGTCTGCGAATCAATAAAAATACAACATCGTGAATTATATATGTTCATAATAATTGTAAAATAATTGAAACAATTCTTCTATTTTTCTGCTTGATAGAATGCATCTTTAATCATGTGTTGATATACCATGCACAGAGTAGTTTGTTAGTTGATTTCTTTCCCTTTACATCATGAGCTATGTTTGTGGATTGGGTAATGATTGTTGTAATGGTGATAGGTATATAGAATGAAACATATTTGAAGTTTTGGTTTATGTTTTTCCTTATATGTGTATTTGCAACACTTAAAAGTGAATGAATTTTATCCTTTCAGACCATCCAGATAAGTCATTTATGGTGATTGTCATGTCTAATTCCAAAGTTTCCTTTGAAACCAATTCATTAAATTCAAACTATTTAATGTCTTTCAGGCAAAACTTGGTTTCTTATCTTCAAAATTATGTGGTCTACCAGTTTTGCCTTGTCTGTTTGATTCAAATAGGTGCATATGTTAAGAGGTGGTTTTCAATTTTCATAGCACTTTATCACTTTATGGAGCAATTATATATCCTCCAAATTCTCCTACACACTATGATGACCACATATATCACTTGTAAATTAATCATTAATAAGTACAATTTTATGACATATTACCATCGGAGATTAATTTGTAAGTTGATTTGTAGTATATATCATTTTTATAGAGATATGAAGCATACCAGCATGCTATACTTGTGGATTTGAAAGCACACACTTACCTATATCTTTCACTTCTTTATACTCATTCCCTACACGTTTTTCAATAGGAGAGTGAATATCATCATTTTATGGTGCCACAATAATTTGGCTTAGGGCACAGTTCATGCACACAACAACTTTAACGTGTGTGAACACTGACAGAACTTTACTAAGGAATAGTGACTGTGAAGGCAAGTTCAAAACAATTGAATGGAAAACATCAAGTTTTAGAAAGGTTTAACATCCATTTACATTAAACCAGTCCTAGAAGAATAGAAAAAGCAACATGTGATACAAGAACACACTAATTATTTTCAACTATGTTTAAATCAATCTTCTGAAACCTGAGCAGGACTGAGAGATGGCTAAAATACAAATACCAACATAGTGAGTAAATGATAAAATAGGTGCAACGGGTATCCATAAAAATAACATATGGATGTGAGTGAGTATTATGATATCCGTTTTGCGGGTACCCGTTTATTTATAAATTTATTTTTTAATTAAATAATTTATATATATCACATTTTTATAATTAGAATGAGATTTTCACTTACTCCAAGAGTAAGTTTTTTAAACTTATTCTTCAACTTTGCCATTAATTCTATGGACATCTAATGGTTTAGATTTACTCACTAATTCAAACCATTAAATTTCTCTAGAATTGATGGCTAGGATGAGGAGTAAGTGGATCCCTCCCCATTTTATAATCATATATTATCTAATTTTGTATTATTTTATAATAAATTTTAGTGATTGAAATGTATAATAAATTTAATATGTACATAAACTTTATTATACATGTAATAATTATTTTATATGCATTAATCATTATAAAATATATAAATATATATTGAAACTTAAAACCCGTACGTACCTGCAAATACCCGCTACCATTGCGGATACCCGTAAATAGTATGAGTATGGGCATGGGAAAGCACTATCCGTGCCCATTCTGCCCCGTTGCCATCCTTAGCCGAACATCAAACTTGAAGAAATCTCGTATTAGGTTTAATCAGTTTGAGCGATTAAATCGCCCGATTAGACTGACTGACTTCATATATAATTTATCATTTTTATTCATAAATATATAATTATATAAAAATACAAAATTATATATAATTATATTAAAATAACCATCTTTTTTGGACTGGAGTAAAACAAAACATTAGAATAATGTTCTATTTTTTTTTTAAAATTTTAAGTGGGTTGTCCGGTTCACTTCTCGGGTTATTGAGGTTCAAACCAGTTTAACATGGTTGGACCAGAACTTCTCCAGTTCAAAGTGGTTCAACACCTCATTAAGTTAAGACTGAATCAAGTCCGGTCAGCGGTTCGGTCGAATCGTCCGGTCTGATCTGGTTATCACAATAAGTCATTGAATTTACTCCGCAATGATTGAGCGCTCAAGTTGATAATGATGAATGATATGATGAGTAATGATATATTTTTCTACAAAACATTTTATACTACAAAATATAATATATGTTATTTGTAAATTAATAGTAATAAATATGGAAGAGATGTACTTACTTTATGAGTACATCTACTCCAAGAGTAAGTGAAAAAAACTTACTCTACTTAGTATTCATTCTTGAGAAATTTAATATCACTAATTCAAATTATTGAATTTTCCAAAATTGAATGAATAATATGTGAAGTTTTTCGTACTTACTATTAAGTAAGTGAATCTATTCCGTAATAAATAAAGTACTATTTTATATAAAAAAGAAGATTTATATGAATATATATCATAATATTATTTGATTTGTAGGGACTCCAAGGTTTGAACTTTGAAGCCTATAGACTAAAATTCTTGGAGGGGCCATAACCATGAAATAGTGTTCATTTCAAAACATCAGCATGTCAGATGCACCCGTTACATTCCTTACCAAATTAACACCAAATCTCACCGAATATATGGCTGGAAATAGCATCAACTTAGGAAGCACTTATACTACAGAAATGTGGATATGATGTGATTTAAATATACGATACATTGTTAAATTTATAGCTTTATATACTATAATATAAATTAAAACTAGTATGAGAATAACAATGAATTGTAGATACAAATACATATGTGATTTTCCTAAACAAGGTCTTAAGTTAAATATTAGTTAGAAGAACAAGTTCCCCCGAATATTTTTGGCTATAACATAATTGTAAAATTAGTGTCAGATTAAGCACAAATTTTGAATTAAGAGACATTTGAAGCTAGTACGAGTGATGTAAATTAACCGGATTTACCAATAAACATGTAGATTGCCTCTCTTGGTAGAATTTTCACAATTTGAATATTATTGTAATGATTTGAAATGATTCCAAAACTATATTAAAAATTTAATAAAACATCTTGAAAATAAAAACAGTAAATTCCAAAAAAATTCCCAGATTATTCAACCAAAAATGGCAAATTGATAAAAACTTCAATTTTTTTCCAGATTATATATGCAGAGACCAAGGGTTTAATGGGTTTCAACAAATTTACTAAATTCTAAAAAAATGCCCTGAAACATTTCGTGGTTAAACAAAGAAAAAAATTGAATAAAACTCTTAATTTTTTTGGGACCAGGTACAGATTATTAATAGAGAATATAAATATAAATGGATTTCAATTAATTTAGAGAGAGAGAGAGAGAAATAATCTGGGAAGTGAGAGAAAGAGTGAATCGCCATTAGAAGGAGCAGAAGTGTTCGAAACAATGATAAGTTTTGCCTTCAGATACGACACACAAATCAACAAGATTGAAGGGTTTTAAAAGAGAACTCAAAACGACAGATATTTTTTGAATGAGGTAGGGTAATGTGCAAAACGTTCTGTCGTTTTATCAAAGTTCTGGCCTTTTCACCAATTTACAACGCATGCCCCTATTGATCTACGAAAAGGCGTCGTCATTGGTCAGTGTTTTCATTTCCTTTGTGGCTGCATCTGATTGTTTTTTGATTTATTTTTTTTTTCTTATATTTTTCTACAAACCCAATTTAGAGAGAGAAAAAATAGTCACAAAATAATCATCCAAATAGGTAACTTGAAAAAGAAAAAAATATACAAGGGTAGTTACAAGGTAAGTGTAGTTATCAGCGTCAGTTTTAAATTACAATTATGGTCCCAATTTGGTTACTTTTATCACCATTGTGTGAAAATGCGGCCACAATTGTGATGTCATTGCTAAGGCTCCAAAACTGCAATATTGCGGCCATAATTGGGGTTGCGAATAATATTCTAGAACACTGTTCACTCCATACTTCTTGTTATGCCAGATTGCCAGGTGCTTGATTATATGCCTCAAATACTTTTTGAGTTGTTTTTTATGTTACATCACAGTTGAAAGAAGGCAAGTCCAGTCTCATTGAATTGAACTATACAATAATTTATGTGGTTGCATCAATAACTATTGGAATATTTGATTCACTAGATTGGAATATTGGATTGGATTAGATTAGATTATTAAACTGCTAATGTGTGAAATTCTTTAGATATTTGTTTTTTTTTGGAGAAATGTGAAATATTTCTGTGTTTTATTATTGATTTATTTTGCGACCATAGCTGATCCCACCTAATGGGACTAATACTCAGATTGTTGACTTGTTATATTTTTTTGTAAACAGGGGCTGGGATATTGGATAGCATAAGTGAAGCAGAAGAGAGGTAGAATATTGGCTTTGTATACACTTCAAACAGAAGCCTCTCCTCAGATGAGTACTCTGAAGTATCTGAGGGCACCAAGGCATCTGCTTTTTACTGCCAGAAAGTATCTTAATGGTAATGTAAACTTAATAAACTCAATCAACCCACTCTTTTAGTGTGATACTGAGTTTAGTTTAAGTGATTCAAATATGAATTCTTTTAGTTTTCCAGGTCACTGATGTTACTTAAAGTGTGTATTTTTGTTACCCTAAGGTTTGCCTGTGAAAGCTACAATCTAACTAGATGGAAAGTTATCAGAGGCTCGGAGCTCATGTCTTTTCGATAATCAATAAATATCAATTACCTTATTTTGGCTTTGATTTTCATTTCAGCATCAGGTGCTTCCTCCCTCCACACAGCTCCGAATTGCACAGTGGAAATTCACTCACAAGAGGAGGAAGCAGTGATTGCTTTGGGAAGTAATGTAGGTAATAGGCTACATAACTTCAAGGAAGCCTTGAAACTAATGAAGAAGTCAGGCATAAACATCACAAGACATGCTTGCTTGTACGAGACAGCACCTGCATATGTTACAGATCAACCTCGCTTCCTCAACTCTGCAGTTAGGGCTGTTACTAAACTTGGGCCACATGAATTATTGGCTGCACTAAAAAAAATTGAGAAGGACTTGGGTCGTACGGATGGTATAAGGTATGGTCCAAGGCCAATTGACTTGGACATTTTATTCTATGGTAAATGTAAAGTTAGATCTGATATTCTCACTGTACCTCATGAAAGAATTTGGGAACGGCCGTTTGTTATGGCTCCTTTGATGGATTTACTCGGATCAGCTATTGACAGTGATACAGTTGCTAGTTGGCATTCGTTTTCAGGCCATTCTGGTGGACTTTCTGGATTATGGGAAAAATTAGGTGGTGAATCCCTTATTGGAGAGGAAGGTATGTATAGGGTAATGCCTGTTGCCAATGGCTTACTTGACTGGTCACGCAGAACTTACGTTATGGGCGTCCTTAATTTGACCCCAGATAGTTTTAGTGATGGGGGAAATTTCCAGTCTGTGAAGTCTGCTGTTTCTCAGGTTCAGTTAATGATTTCAGAGGGGGCAGATATAATTGATTTGGGAGCTCAGTCTACACGACCGATGGCGTCTAGGATCTCTTCTGAAGAAGAATTGGATAGGTTAATCCCTGTCCTAGAAGCTATAACGGCAATGCCTGAAGTAGAGGGAAAGCTCATATCTGTAGATACTTTCAACTCTGAAGTCGCTTCAGAAGCAGTAAGCAGAGGGGCTAATTTTATAAATGATGTATCTGCTGGTCAGCTGGATCCTAATATGTTTAAGGTCATTGCAGATCTCGATGTTCCTTACGTTGCAATGCATATGAGGGGTGATCCGTCTACCATGCAGACTAGCGAAAACCTGAAATATGATGATGTTTGTAAAGAGGTATCATCTGAATTATATTCACGAGTTAGAGAGGCAGAACTGTCAGGAATCCCTGCATGGAGGGTTATTATTGACCCTGGCATTGGATTCTCAAAGAAAACTGAAGACAATCTAGACGTACTCACAGGACTATCTAATATCCGAGCGGACATTGCCAAGAGAAGTTTGGCCATCTCTCATGCTCCTATACTTATCGGACCCTCAAGAAAGAGATTTTTAGGTGAAATTTGCTCTAGACCTGCTGCAGTTGAGAGGGATCCTGCTACCATTGCTTCAGTCACAGCTGGTGTTTTGGGTGGAGCTAATATTGTCAGAGTGCATAATGTCAAAGATAATCTAGATGCTGTGAAGTTTTGTGATGCAATTCTAAGACAAAAAAGTTCTCTCATGAAATTTCAGCAATGACTTTGTCTTTCTATGTCATTATGATGCTGAATGTTTTCACCATGCTCTATCTTAGTGTTTGAATTTTGATTTCTGTAACAATTATTTTTGTGGTGTCTTTTTGCAATGTCACTCCTACTCCAAGGTCATATGTAGAACATCGTAGTGCTGCCAATGGCAAGGAAGCACAAAATGGTAAAGTACAATGACTGGAAGGAGACAATAATGAAGTTGACAATCGCATACCGGTGTTATAAAAAAAAATTATATTTCTTTTGCAAGTAGAACTTGAGACCACCACATATGACATATCTTTGGCCTATCATGAAGTACACACCTTTTAGCTCAATTGATATTGGCTCAAGTAGTTGAAAGTTGAAACTGTTATAACTGTTGATATCGGAGCTTTTTTTCCAACTTGAGCAGGGACCATTCCCTAGATTTCTTTTTCCATGTACATGACTTTAGGAAAATGGTCCAGGACCATATAAACTACATTTCCCACTCCCATATCTAGTTCTTGCACCTAGAATATAATCAAGAATATTTTATCATAGAGATTTGATAAAGTTTTACATCAATTTTCTACTGTAACATTCATCCTTTATTCGAGCTTAGGACCAAATATACATAGCATTAGGCACGTAGACATATTTAATACAACCGATATGATATTGTCATAAAAATATTTGCTTTACAGCAAAACTATTTGATTATAGCATAATCATAATTAAGCAACAACAGCTGAAGATTATTGGCTGAGTTCCAAAGATAGAGTGGAGAAAAATGGGGTGATTGTACATCCACCACAAGTACATATTTATAGAAAATGTTCTGATTTTCTCTTCACACTGTGGTTCTAAAATACTAGTATCATGTATAAACTTATATGTGCATGGTTCAGTTCGTTTGTGGTTCAAAGTTATAAGGCATTGAGACAAACAAATTATAACAGGCAACATGAGTATAAGGTTTTCCTATTGCAAAACCCGTTCATATGCTCAACATAAATCTAATCAATCGAAGTCAATTGCCTCATTGTGTTTCAGTTTTGTAGCAGTATCAGGTTTTTGACCTCCCATGCAGCTCCCAAACCCTCCATGGAACCTTACTCACAAGATGAGGAAGCAGTCATTGCTTTTGGAACTAGTGTAGGTAACAGGCTACACAACTTCAAGGATGCTTGGAAACTAATGAAGAATCAGGCATACACATTACAAAACATGATTGTTTGGATGAGCACAAGCATACTATTACTGCTCAATCTCTGTAGTTAGAGTTAATAAACTCAGGTCACATGAATTATTAGCTACACTCCAGAGTTATATGGCTCAATCTAAAGTCTAAACCTCAAACTGCAAGTTGAACCCTACTTAACAAAAAATGCCTATAGATATAACGGAAACAACAATAATACAGTGAATTTTTTTTCCTGTTTAAGCCACATAGATAATCCTGCTTGAGTCGAATAAAATCATTTTAGGAAGCAAAACTCTCCCAACCAAATATTTAACATAGTTGCATTCCCATGAAATCGAACTCAAAACCTCTAGTTAAGCTAAAACCAAATGATTTATGTGCTTGTTAGTACCTTAATATGGTGATTATGTTCCGATATCTTTCGTTTCACCCTTTTAATTGAACCTCATACTATGTTATGTATATATAAATAGACCAAACATATTCCATCATGCTTCAGGTACAAGTGAGGCAGACTAATGTTGAAAACGTATGACTTCTTTGGACTCAAATTCTCTAGCTATCCGGGTTCAAAACCTATTACCACACATTACAAATGAGGCAAACAAATGACAAAAAGCAAAGTTTCCCTCATCAAGCTGTCCCTTTGTAACTAATCATTAATTCTGCTGTATAACCTCAGCTTCAGCCTTTGCCATAGGATCATCCTTGATCTCAATATCCTCTTCCTTTTCTCCTTCTCGCTCTTCAGCTGCCTTTTTCCTGTGCAACTCTTCTGCAGCTTGCATTGTAGCTCGGTTCTCCGCTTCAATACGACGCATTTCCTCTTCTTGCTGTTGCCGCTCAAACCATGTATCCGCATCCGCCCAAACTAAATATTTGAAATACAGTCAATCACAAATTAAAAAAATTAATCAAGGTAGCAACATGATATTTTAGAAAGTTCATACAAAATTTCTCTCTCTATATATACATATATACATACACACACATATAGGGGATAGTGAGAAAGGCAAAATTTTGAGTGAGGGGTAAGCTTCAGTTCTTGGATTAAAGGCTTAGATTAGAAACCCCTTCTTAAGAAATCACATGCCTCCCTTATTGGTTATTGCTTCCTGTTTTTGTGAACATACTGGTCTCTGCATATACACAAATGACACACCTAGATCCACCAATATGTAAATTAGCAGAACAAATGCAGATTTAACTTTTTTCCTTTTAATCTGGTATCACTCCAGTGACATTTTTTCTATAAAAAATGACTTTTTGTTCTATGTTTCTTTCACTGTCTAGAGCCACAAAATCGTAATTTCATCTCTATAACACCCATTTGATGATTAATTGCTTTAACAAAGGAAAATAAATTTCAAAATTTGGAAATACAAGACTTAGGAACAAAATCTTGAAACCCAAAGGTAGCAAATTGAGAAACAACACTGTCTCCTCTCTAGATGATGGATAATGATTAACCGGACACAGTGTTGCACTCCCTTAGTTGCTGCACTCGTCAACACCACCTGATTGGATGAGGTTTGTGAAGATAAGCATTGCATCCAGGTTGTATAACTGTGAAGTTTCAGTGAATGGAAGAAGCAGAAGTGCCAACACGAGAAGAGAAGGAAGCATAGAAGAAAGGCACGTAATTCCTTTAAAACAGGTTTCTAATCTGAGCCCTTTATTTTAATCCAGGGGCTGAGGCTTTTCCCTCTAACTATCATATAAATTTGCCTTTCTCACTTGATATATAGCTTTGGAATCCCAAAAATCTTCATCTACTTAAAAAGTGTGTACATTTGTAACTAATACACTATCAACAATTAAGCACAACTCACACTGTCACACATTTCCTAGACATTGTACAAACACACATGTATGTCCAAATCACTTGTTGCACTCTCTCTTTACAGCTCTTTTTATTAAGTCAATAAGGTTGGGTGTGTATATAACTTTGCAAACAAGGATCATGATTTATCATCATAAACATAAACACAAAAGAGAAGTCTGTAATGTGAGAAAGACATATATTGAGTTCATCCTCTAAAATCTCTGTTTGTTGCAAGCCAACATACATTAGTAGATAGATGCACACTAAAAACAATGGCCGGGCATACTATATACATAAAAACAAAAAATCTCCGATTGAGAGAATTTCCTTTTTGTATTAGGAAAGCGGGTTTTTAACATAGATGGCCTACAAAAAGAATAATTAAACTTGAAAATCCTTAGTAAGGGTCATAAGAAGGCAGAATACAGTAAACTTGAAAATCCCTAGTACGGATCTACTTATGCATAAAAGCGCATTACAGACTTGCTGCATAATGGGATCATGAAATTGACACATCCAGCTGTGTGCAATGAATCCCAACACTTCATCAAGCCCCAAATCATATTCCATACCCCATCGGCCAGACTATCTATATTTGATGGTTCTTATAATCTTTTTACTAAATTTTAAAACCTCCTAATGTAAGAGATTGTGACAGATACATGGTGTAATGAAATCAGACAAGTTTTTTCCTCCTTCCATATCTTGATCACTACAAACCGTAGTACACTTAGCAGCAACTAAATACGCCCTTACTCTCTCAACTGAACCCAACCCATGTATACTATTTCCTTAATCAAAAATCCTCAAATGGTAGCCAAAAACCCTCCATAACAAAATTGAAGTGAAAAAAAAAACATAACTTGACAATAAAAAGTAGGGAATATTACAGCTATATACTCCAAAACTTGACTTAATAATAAAAGATGAGACGAATCCACTTACTATTTCACATCTTAGTCCTCCATTATATGAAAATCTAATGGCTCAGATCTACCAACTAATTCTAATCCAAATCACTTGAACTAATTTTCATAGAATGAATGGCTAAAATGTGAAATAGTTTTTATTTTTACTTATTCCTGCCGTAAGTGCATCCCCTCTCATAAAACATAATAATGTATACGATGAATAGATTATTAGGGTTTAAGAAGATACTTGGTTGCGCAGCCCATCCCTGTTCACCACCCTTGATTTTCTCAGGAAGGGCGTAATTAACGGTGAGTACACGCCCATAGAGCTCGGCGCCATCCATGTTATCCATGGCGGCGGAAGCATCTTCTCTTTCCAAGAAAGTAACGAATCCAAATGAACGGTGCTTCTGGGTGGCTTGGTCCAGTGGCGTTTTGACATCCTTAATGTCACCGAAGGGTATGAAAGCGGCGTGTAGAATGGACTCGTTAACCTCTTCGGCTAAACCACCAACGTAGAGTGTGTTTTTCTGCACTCCTTGCATCATCGCCATTCTTCTTCCTTTGTACTACTACCGATGAGGGAGGAGTGAAGATGAAGATGAAATTGACAAGGTTTTTGAGTGGGCTTGGGCTAGAGGAGTTATTGGAGCGGACATATTCTAGTTTGTATAAATATTTATACATGATTATTATAGTATATTATATATCATTTATTTATATTTATTTTTTAACAATGATAAAACTCGGATGATTTTCAAGTTTAATTTAGAAATAAAATGTTTTTATAGGAAACAATGAGAAATGTGATTTGTCTTGTTTCCCTTACAATTTTGTTAAAATAGTAACCAAATAAAGGTAGGAAGTAATATTGTGAAATCCGAGTTGTACATTAAACTAGAAGATGTCTCATATTAAATTTAACCATTTTAAATGGTTAAACTGTTTAATCGGACCGGATGATGTCGTATATAATTTATCATTTTTATATATAAATATATAGTTTTATATAAATACAAAATTTTATATAATTAATATTTATGTATAATTATATTGAAATAACATCTTTCCATCTTTTTTGGACCGGAGTAAAACAAAACATTAAAGTAATGTTTTATATTTTTTAAATTTTAATTGAATCGTCCGGTTCTATTCCCAGGTTATTCCGATTCAATTAAGTTTAACGCGGTCGGACCATAATTTCTCTAGTTCAAAGCAGTCCAACCCTTATTCGGTTAAAACTACAAACACCATTTTCATGTGTTTTTTATTTTGACAAACTAAATAAAAAAGTATTTTATTTCTCGGAGAAATGTAAAGCCTTGTTTAGCATGGTTGCAAGTTTTTCAGTTTTCATTCTAAAAGAGAATTTCTAAAATAAAACACGTTGAGAAAAAAATAGTTGAGCCGAATTTTAACTTATTTTCAAAACATTTTGACTTTCTTTTCTTAAACATAATTCTTTCTGGGTTTAAGCAATGAGATACTCTCCCCTTATAGACAAACAACAACTAATCTTTTTCGAAATACATAATTGATCTGATCAATTATCTATATATTAAAAAAAAACAAATTATAATTTTTGGTGTTAAACATATTCCATCATACCACCACCCTACCAATGTGACTACCACCACTATCATAATCATAATCATTACTATGATCACAACTATCATCATTTTTGTCATTATTGTTGCTACCACTATCCTAATCACAACCACAACAATCATTTACCCGACCATAAATAACGACCAGCTCCACTCGAAATACCTCAACCTTCATTGCGCCTCCCCTGCAATTATAAATTGTGGACTTCAAATCAAGATTAAAGATCAGATAGTTGTAATTTTTCAAAGGTACTGGTGAAGGTCGTTTGTGCATGGAGAATTGGAGATGAACCTAAAATGTTGAAAACAAAGTGTTGTGGAGATGATTGGGCTGTGATGGTGCACTTGAATGATTAACAATGATTTAAATTGTAGACCACATCATGAGGCTACAATATTATAGTTGCGGTAATCACCACAATTGCATACACAACAATTACGGTGTGATACTGATTTACAACTATATGGCCATAGTGCAATCACATCAAATTCAAAAATATTGTTTTAATTAAAAAATAATTAATTACACCACAACGACCACAATTCATATGACAACGCATGTAATCGAAGTAACTATGACCACAAACATAATTTAAAACACTAATAACTAATTAGTGGAAGTGGTAGATGCTGGGTGGGCAATAGGGGGAGGTAGAGGCTCAGTGTTGGTGGAAAATAGATGAAAGTAGAGATAGAGATGACACTAGATATTCAGACTCCCAAATATCCGTGAATAATACTTACAATAGGTCGAGGTTAGGATCAGTGCTTTTGAACTCGTAGATAAATGTTTACTTGCATAAATGTTAGGCCTAACTCCCTGCTTACTTGTAACTTCGCTTCTCATCGGGGTGAGGGAAAATCTTTCAATAATATAATTTGATTTTCTAATTTTGAGAGAAACACATGTATTATAACCTATGCAGTGGGTAGAGCACAATGCGGAAGCACATGATTGAATCAATTGAGAACAAAAGAGAAGCAAGTAAAGGATAAAGAAAATAACACACAAGATTTAACGTGGAAAACCCCTCAGTGTGAGAGGAAAAAACCACGGGCGATCAAGAGCAAAATTCCACTATGTAAAAAAGAAGAGTACAAGAAATCCTCTTATAATGATGAGGACAAATGACAATATTTTTCTCACAAATACTCTCTCAAATGGAACAAGAATTCTCACCAAGAATGCACTCACAATATATGTGTAAATGAAAGAGATGTTGTGTGTTGTGAAGATGATTTTGAAGCTCTCTATATGTGTCCTTTTATAGGCAAGCAAAGTCTTGGTATCTTGGATTCCAAGCATTGGATGCTTGGAAACAAAGCCATAAAAGTGACATAAAATGCCCTTAAAGAGAGCCATAAAATTGTCATAAAATTCTTTTAAGGCATAGTAATGAGAGGCATCTAACAATCTCCACCTTGGCTCGAATTTGATAAGTTGCTCATCGCCAAATAATGCCCCGAAGGGCACTCAAGTGCTGTAGAGACCAACCAAGTCCAAGCAAAGTTGGAACTTGGTATTCGGAAGTGGCTTGGTAAGTATATCTGCTGGATTCTCTGATGTGTGAATCTTTTCCACCATAATTTCACCAATAGCAACAATATCTCGGATAAAGTGACGTTTTATATCAATGTGTTTGGTCTTGTCATGATAACGATTATTCCTGGTCAAATGAATAGCACTTTGACTATCACAAAACACTGTAAGAACACCCTGTATTAGACCAAGTTCATTTACCAAACCTCGGAGCCAAATAGCCTCCTTCACACCCTCCGTTGCTGAAATATATTCTGCTTCAGTCGTAGACAATGCAGCAATGGACTGAAGAGTAGCTTTCCAGCTAATAGCACTATTACAGAGAGTAAAGATGTAACCAGAAAGAGACCTCCTTCTGTCAATATCACCACCATAATCCGAATCAACATAACCTACAACGTCATCAGTTGTAGCCTTGTTTCTGTCAAATACCAAGCCAATACCAGAAGTACCTTTTAGATACCGAAAAATCCATTTTACAGCACTCCAATGATCCTTTCCAGGATTATGCATATATCGACTTACCATGCTAACAGCATATGCTAAATCAGGTCTAGTGCACACCATAGCATACATAAGACTACCAACTGCACTAGCATAAGGAATATGTGACATACGCTCCATCTCTTCCTCTGTATGTGGGCAAAGATCTAAAGATAACTTGAAATGTGCAGCAAGTGGAGTAGAAACAGGTTTACAATTATTCATATTAAACCTTTCAAGCACTCTTTCAATATATTTCTCTTGGGATAAAAACAATTTACCAGCTTGACGATCCCTGTGAATCTCCATACCAAGAATTTTCTTGGCTGCACCTAATTCTTTCATCTCAAACTCATTATTGAGTTGAATTTTCAATTTCCGGATCAAAGACTTGTCACGTGAAGCAATTAGCATATCATCAACATACAGTAACAAGTATATGAATGATTCATTTGGAAATTTCTGGAAATAAATACAGTCATCAAATTGACTCCTGCAATAACCTTGCCCAATCATAAAAGAATCAAACCTCATGTACCATTGTCTGGGAGCTTGCTTAAGGCCATATAATGATTTCTTCAATCGACAGACAAGATGCTCCTTATCAGGAACAATAAATCCTTCAGGTTGTTCCATGTAAATTTCTTCTTCCAGCTCTCCATGTAGAAAAGCTGTCTTTACATCAAGTTGCTCCAACTCCAAATCAAATAAAGCAACAAAAGCAAGCAAAACACGTATAGAAGTATGACGAACAACAGGTGAGAATATCTCATTAAAGTCAATACCTTCCTTTTGATTAAAACCTTTAACAACTAGTCGTGCTTTGCATCTTGGATCTTCAACCCCGGGAATACCGTCTTTCTTCTTATAGATCCATTTACATCGTAATGGTCGTTTGCCTTCGGGAAGCTCTGTCAAAGCCCAAGTACCATTCTTATGAAGACTTTCAATCTCTTCATTCATAGCCACTAGCCACTGTGACGAATCAACACAAGAAACAGCTTCTGTATAGCTGGCAGGTTCAACATCATCATTTACCTCTTGTGCAACTGACAATGCATAAGCAATTAAATTATCACCATCAGTGTATCTAGCTGGCCTTTTAATTAGTCTTCTGGTTCTGTCTCGAGCAATACAATAATCATCTTCTTGCTGATGAATAGGAGAAGTTGTACTGTCATCACAATCAACATAATGATCATCAATGCTAGATTGATTTGTAGAGGAAGATGGAACATCAACATTAGGAACTGTAGGTTTCACTATCAACTCCACCTTCTCGCTAGTACCCTGTAGATTACCTGTACTAGTAGAAGAAGACACAATAGATTGTTTTCCAGAAGATAAAAATGCATCCTCATTAAAAGTCACATCTCTGCTAAGAATTAATTTCCGTGACTTTGCATCAGAATACCATAAGCGATATCCTTTAGACTCAGATGCATAACCAAGAAATATGCACTCAACAGCTCTTGGAGCTAATTTACCATCATTAACATGTGCATAAGCAGGACATCCAAAGATTCTTAAGTTAGAATAATCAACAGGATTACCTGACCAAATTTCTTCTGGGATTTTGAAATCAAGTGCTGAATGTGGAGAACGATTAACCAGGTAACAAGCAGTAGATGCTGCTTCAGCCCAAAATTCACGCCGATGCCATAACCCAGCATTTGAGAGCATACAACGAACTCTCTCAAGTAGAGTCCTGTTCATCCGTTCTGCAACACCATTTTGTTGAGGATTTCTTGGAATAGTTTTGTGTCTAGCAATACCATTTTTTGTGCAGAACTCATTAAAATCACCATTGCAGAACTCTAATCCATTGTCTGTTCTAAGCTTCTTCACTTTCTTCCCTGTCTGGGTTTCAACAAGAGTTTTCCACTTCTTGAAAGTGGAGAAAGTCTCATTTTTATGCTGCAGAAAATAAACCCAAACTTTGCGAGAAAAATCATCAATGATGGTCATCATATAGCGACATCCTCCATGAGAAGGAAATTTAGAAGGCCCCCAAAGGTCAGAATGAATATAATCAAGAATACCTTTGGTACGGTGAGTTGCAGTGGAGAAACTAACCTTTTTCTGTTTCCCAAAAACACAATGTTTACAAAAATCCAATTTACCAATGCCATGTTTACCAAGATGACCTTGTTTGCTTAGAAGGTGCATACCTTTTTCACTCATATGGCCCAGGCGCATGTGCCATAATTTGGTAATGTCATTATCATGCATTGAAGAAGATACAGCTGTTGAACCTGTCACAACAGAACCTTGCAAGACATATAAACTACCAATCCGGTTAGCTTTCAATAATACCATAGCACCTTTCAATACCTTTAGAACTCCACCTTCAGCTGAATACCTACACCCGAGAGACTCTAGGGTGCCAAGAGAAATTAAGTTCCGCTTCAAATCTGGAATATAGCGGACATTAGCCAAGGTTCTGACAACACCGTCATGAGCCTTGATCTGAATAGTACCTATTCCTGCAACTTTGCATTGGGTATCATTGCCCATCAAAACAACACCACTGTCAACATGTTCAAAAGTGGTGAATAAGTCCTTATAAGGACACATATGAAAAGTACATCCAGAATCAAGAATCCATTCTGTTTTACTCCTATTATTATAAGAGACAACAGATAAAAGAATATCACCGTCAGAATTGGCTTCAATATTAGCAGCTTCAGAGGATTGTTGAAATTTTCCCTTATCTTGTTTTTCTTGTTTTTTCTTTAAGATAAAATAATCAGGAATGTCATGCCCCGCTTTCTTGCAATAACGACAAGTTTTGTTGGATTTGCAACCTCTGGATTTGGATCTGAACTTTTTATAATTGGTACTCCCTTTCTCTTGAGTTCTACCTCGAACACTTAAGCCCTC
>NC_032019.1:7383324-7447831 GCF_001865875.1 Lupinus angustifolius | reverse complement strand
GTAAAAAGAAGAGTACAAGAAATCCTCTTATAATGATGAGGACAAATGACAATATTTTTTCTCACAAATACTCTCTCAAATGGAACAAGAATTCTCACCAAGAATGCACTCACAATATATGTGTAAATGAAAGAGATGTTGTGTGTTGTGAAGATGATTTTGAAGCTATCTATATGTGTCCTTTTATATGCAAGCAAAGTCTTGGTATCTTGGATTCCATGCATTGGATGCTTGGAAACAAAGCCATAAAAGTGACATAAAATGCCCTTAAAGAGAGCCATAAAATAGTCATAAAATTCTTTTAAGGCATAGTAATGAGAGGCATCTAACAAGGGAGAGGTAGAGGCTCAGTGTTGGTGGAAAATAGATGAAAGTAGAGATAGAGATGACACTAGATATTCAGACTCCCAAATATCCGTGAATAATACTTACAATAGGTCGAGGTTAGGATCAGTGCTTTTGAACTCGTAGATAAATGTTTACTTGCATAAATGTTAGGCCTAACTCTCTGCTTACTTGTAACTTCGCTTCTCATCGGAGTGAGGGAAAATCTTTCAATAATATAATTTGATTTTCTAATTTTGAGAGATACACATGTATTATAACCTATGCAGTGGGAAAGAGAAAAAAAGGTAGTCATGTTAATGAATGGTAATTTTGTAAAAATATATTTAATTATTACCCATTTAATCAAACTAATTAAACATATTAACTAACATCTTTAATCTCCATGAAAATACCCAAAAGATCCGTATAAAAAGGACTATAATATGTAAAAGCATGGATGAGTAACCAAAACATCACATGTAGTGAATGATATAGGTTGGTAAGTGGAGCCAAATCCATGCCATTGATTGGACCATCTATGAAAGGTGCAGATAAAGTTACTCTTGATAACCTTAACTTTTCTTAGGTGACCTCTCTTTTGGGTAATCACATTTAATTTAAGTAGAGATGACAATTTAGACTAACAAAACAAGTTTGAGTGAATCAGACTTCTAATCGAATCATAATTGTTCGGACCAAAAAAACCCAAATCTTATTGGGTAAAAAATGGCTTATCTAAATCTAATGCAAGTCAATTTTTTAATTAGATAAAATAAACTTTTATGTGATATATAACTCGACGGGTTAGAGACATTGTTAAGTAAATCAAAATGATTTGAAATACATTTGATAGGACTTTTAAGAGTCCAAGCATACCTACTTATCAGACAGGCCTATATCCATTTGGTTAGGCCAACCCATTTTACCAACTCTAAAATCCGATATGAGTATGATGTATACAAAGAAAATCTGTGGCATTAAAAGTTACCGAAATGTTGAACACCATTTAATGAGAAAAGTATAAACCTAAGACATCCACAACAATAGTTTGACATATGAAGAGATTTTCTTTTCCATGGAGTATGGTGAAATGTTACCAATGTAGGATTAAGTCCGGTGAAGTGTATGTTAACTAAGTCTGTTGAACACCAATTGTCGTTGTTGTTAACATTACTCTTACTATCTTATTATCGTCATCATTGTTGTTGCCACCATAACCATAGCTAAAGTATGACTTGTCTTACCCGCTACCTTGAATACTTTAATAAGAAGGTTAATTTTATATAAAAATATGTGGAGTGATACCTCTAATATGATTATGTTATTTATGTCACATAAAGTTCAAATCCACAAGGTTAAAAAAGAAGAAAAAGATGTTAATGTGTGTAAATCAAAGATTTGAAATAAAAATGCTTAGTGGGCACTTGTTGCTTAATCAATTTGATTGTTAGCCAATAATTTGAATACAAACATCTTTTGTTGCGGTAGATTAGGAGATATGACCGATCACCAAGAAAACAAAAGTGATTTATATATCATGTAGGTTGGTAAGGGATGCATGGGAAAATGGAAACATTTAGTTTAGAGAGAATGACAGAAGCAATGGGTTGAGACATCACAATTGGAAAAGTGGGTGCACGTGAGAACTTGAATATAATGAACGTAAATGGCATGCGCAGCTGCATGGAATGATATGATTCAATCTTGGCTGGCTTTTAACTCGACCAGAATCAATCACTCACATGTTATCTACGAGGGAGTTAGATTTGCAACTTTACTTATTATGTCCTACAGGAATAAATAAAAAAAGTGTGGACGCCTAGACTTTGGAAATGATTTAAGTAATTTGGAAGTAATATTATTCTCAACAATTTAACTTTATTATAAGATCCTTTAAAAAACTTTATTATATGATATCATACATATATTTTAACTACATATACATTTTTTTTATATCATGTGATATTTTCATTGAAGTTAAGTTATACTAGTGACACATTCTATATAAGAGAGATTCGTTTATACCCGAATTAAGTTACACTAGTTACACTAAATCTCAGTCATTCATTTTTTTAAATACAACAGACAAAATAGACGAGTGAAATAAATGATGAAAAATCTTAAATAACACTAGTTTGGTTCATTGAATTTAAGAAAATGAATGACTAAGATTGAGTGTAACTAATGTAACTTAACTTGGATGTAAATGGACTCCTGTATATATATTACTAACAATTATTGGTGTGGTAAATAAGTGACTCATGATCCACAAGATGTGTATTCAATTCTTGTTACCAAAATGTAAATATCACTGATGAGTAATATAAAAGTAATTTTATTAGTACTAATAGATTCATGAGGTCTACTCCATCCCCGATAAACACACGAAACTTAGTTTTTTCTTAGAAAAAAAGCATATATGTATATAGTTGGAATGATGTGACTCCTCTAAAGTTTTGGGTTGAACTTCAGAGTTTATTTTTTTACACACTGAAATTTTTAAAAAAATTAGTGTTCAAAATACATATTTATAATACTTTATGCCCTCAAAAATTAATTGGTAGAGTAACTAGACATAAAATGTGAGTTAATTTCTAACCTCTAAAATTTTCCACTCCCTGTCAAAAACTACTTGTTTTTTACAATTCAACGGTGGTAATCACAATAATATGTTTTTATATAAATATCAAAATATGGAGTTGTTATGAACATTACTTCTAATTTCTAAATCAATAATCATTCATGTGCATTGTGGACTCACTTCAATGAAGTCAAGTTTCATTTCAACAAAATCATAAGTAAATAATCAATTGTTACATAATAGATATCGGTAACACATCATTTTTATATATGTATAACTTTTACTTATAGCAATATTTTTTAATGAGTAGGGATATACTTACTCAAAGAGTAAGTTTTTAAAACTTATTCCTTATCCTAGTCATCAATTTTATGGATATATAATGATTTAGATTTACCCATTAATTAAAATTATTGGATTTCCCTAGAATTGATGGTTAGGATGAAGAGTAAATTTAAAAAAATTACTCTTGCAATAAGTACATCCTCCTCTTCTTTAATATATATGAGTAGTGGATGATGAATACTTTTAAAAGTATAAAAATTCTTACAATATTCCACATAACCATAAAGTCTAACATAAAATAATGTTGGAAGGAAAGTATGTGAAATGAATAATATTTTTACTTACAATCTAAAGTTTAACATTTTTCTTTTAGAATACATACAAGAGAGGAAAAAATCATCACTTTTAATGTTATATCCCTATATCTAATATAAAGGACAATCCAATTTTTGCAATTTACTCTTTATTGGGCAATAATCCATTTTTATGCAATTAGATATTAGACATCTGACTCATCATTTTAAAATAATTAAGTAGGGAAGACATCATCTTTATGGTGAATGCATGTGCTAGAGACATGTTGATGACTTTTATAAAATGTTATTGTTGGTGGAGATGCTCACTCAATAGGTTAACTTTCACATTTCAAACACATCCAAATTTGGAAAAGATATATGCTAATTATTATGGGTTTAAAAAGTTAGATCTGCTATCCTAAACTGAGAACACATGCAGAAAGCTTCATTGAATAATAATAATCACATTAGTGTAAAACAATAAAAAAATTTAAAAATCTCACCTATAGCATACATTTTTTATAGGACCTTGGATGAAATTTTGACTTTCCTATGTTTTGAAACCCCAAAAAATTTGATTTTCTGTTTCAATCCTTATTACCACATATAATTTATGTGGCAGTGCTATTGTTTCAATCCATTCCATCACCATTACCGACACTTGAAAAAGCAACCTGAATATTAAAAGTATGTTTTATATAATTTTTAAGGATATAAAATTTAATGTTTATAGAGAAACTAACATGTAAAATTAATTTAACCTAAAAGTTTAAGATTTCAAGTATTACATGCTTATTTACCCTTCAGTAAGATTCATATTCAAATCTTGCATTCGGAGAGTTATCACATTATGATATGGATATTCCCAACTTAAAGCATGATTGCGAAGGAAGACAGATGTGGGCTGATGAAATATATTTAAAGAAAAAATACATACTGACAATATATAAGTTTTATATATCATCATTGCATCATCCACGAGTCATATTTAATAATTATTGTCTTTTCAAAAAAATAATCTAATGAATGGTGAATGATGTGGTGAACACGTATAATTCTTTAGACTAACGGTAAATACACATTATATTCATATATTTAACTAAAATAAGTTTCCATGTAAAATTAGACCAGATAACACTACCTATAAATATGAGCACATCACTAGATTCCTCCCCAAAAATCCTAATTTTGATCATAGGTGCAAGGAAGGAGATCAATGTGTCCAAAAATGTCGTCGGCTTCATGCTTGAAGATTGATTACTGATGTGATCCTTCAACTGGGAATGCTTGTATATCAATAATGCAGTACAATTAGGAACCCTCAGATTATGGTAGAGTCATAGAGAGACTAATTAGAGGCCAAAATAGTATGTCTTATTTGCATTTTATTGCAACTAAATGCTGCATTTCCAAAAATCAAATTCATGATAAATTATACCAATCTTCTCTAACATATAACTTAATTACACTTAATAATTTATTTGTTTCAGAAGTTACCCCAATCTTTCTTAAATTTTTGCTATAAAGTAAGTTGATAATATAAATCACAAGGGATTAACATAATGACAACATAAACTTCGAGTAAGATCAACATAATTTTGGGAATTAAATTAAAGGATATAATTAGACTAAACTGAATGATATAATTTTTCTCAAAAAGTATGAATTTAAGTAATTTATAAGCGCCATGGTTTGATATCAAACTCTAGGATTTTGTTTCTAAAAAAAGGTTTGTACCAAAAAGAAAGAGATAAAAACTCCAGGATATTTTAGTTGATGTTGACAAGATTAAGCTAATATACAAGAAATTCATATATCAATTTGTGTTTAAACAATACCTGTTTATGTATACATTAGATGTTAAATTTGTTGCGAAGTAAGGTTGACATACCAACTCAACTTTATAATGAGAATCTTACTATACATCACGGTATTAGGAAAACTTAGGGTGGAACTTATTGGGAAAATTAATATTCAAAAATCTACTCAAATCTTGAGAATATTGTACATACTAATTCTCAGAAATTCAATGCATAAAGCTATAATTCCACTGCCTACACACATGGAGATAAAGTTATATTAACTTCTTCTATATTAGCATTACAATGAAAATCAATTTGGAAATTTCAGACATTCTTTCTCAATAATAAATATAGCTCCTACTGAAATATATGATCATAGAGTAAGGTGGGGTGTATATTTTTTGGCCTACTTAATATCCCTTCCTATCCCATTCTTTTGCACAGTCTCTTCTTACAGTGGCTGAGCCTAAAACCAATCACATTCTATTATACATGACCAAATTCTGAGCAAGCTAGAAGTTAATTAACACCAACTCCTGAAGTAGCTTTTCAGCATCATGTCAATACTAATAATAGTGTATTATGTCATAGCTTTGGCTTTTTTTACTTTCTTTGCACTTCTGAAAAAGTGGAATGATGTAAGGTACAGTAGGAAAGGAATTCCACCAGGAACTATGGGTTGGCCTATTTTTGGTGAGACTGCAGGGTTTCTCAAACAAGGACCAGATTTCATGAAATGCAAGAGAGCAAGGTAGTTTTTGTATAAGTGGCCTTTTTATAATTTCTATATATTTTTGCTATTTGTCTTAGAGATTAAGTGATTTGTTTAAAGTTTATTAACTTAATATTACTATTCATCTAAAAATAATTAGCCACTGTTGTTTCTCTTACCACCCCTTGTCAAATTTCTAGAGCAAACAGTGGGATATGATGGATTAATTTTCAGTATACAGTAGGAAGTGGACTTTTTTTCCTTTATAAGCTAGAAATGACTTGACTTACTATTAAGTTGTTCCCCTTTGTTAGTTATTACTAGCAAAATTCATAGCATTCGCTTGTGCTAGATAATTTTAATAACCCTTTTCTAGAAATTCACACTATTTCCTTCCTAACCACAAGTTACCTATTGTTAAGTCATATTAAAGGTTATTGTATGCATAATCAATTAATATTAAGGGTTTGTTTGCGAGTTGAGTTTTGGAGGGGAAAAAAGGAAAACGGAAGGCTTTGAAGCCATCTCACCGATATATTTTATGGCTCTCAAACATTCTCTTTCCATTCTTTCTCATCCAAAACTCAATTAGCACACAGACCCTAAAAGTTATTGTTTGCATAATCAACTAATCATGCATGCTCAATCATGGTATATTTGCAATTTGCTTAGCTTTAATGTGTCACCTATGTAGGTATGGAAATCTCTTCAAGTCTCATGCATTAGGATCTCCTGTTATTATAAGCATGGATCCAGAACTAAACAGATACATCCTCAAGAATGAAGGTAAGGGTCTAGTTCCAGGGTACCCTGTGTCCATGAGGAATATACTAGGCAATAGCAACATTGCTGAAGTTCATGGTGCTCTTCATAAACGTATTAGAGGGTCAATATTATCATTCATCGGCCCAGCCGCAATTAGAGATCATCTTTTGCCAGAAGTTGACAAGTTTATGAGATCTTTCCTTGACAATTGGGCTGATAAAACCATTGATATTCAAGACAAAACCAAACAGGTATGGTTAAAATTCACAAAACTATTAACTAAGAATATGGAACTTATTAAGAGCCAATAAATCATAGTTCATATATACTTCATACCCTTTGATTTCTTCTTTTAGATGGCATTTTTTGTATCAATGAAGCTGATTGTAGAAAATGAACCAAGTCCATTCCATGAAGCTTTCAAAGCTACATTTGACAACATAGTATCAGGAACATTTTCTCTACCTATTAAAATTCCTGGCACCAATTACTTTAGAGGACTCCAGGTATGTTTTTGAACACTCACTTTGTATTTTGTTACATATTCCAAGTTAAACCATCTTGATCAATGTAAAAACTGTTGTTTATTGTAGACAAGGAAAAAAGTGATAGCAACACTGAAAGAGATTTTAACCAAGAGAAGATCTTCTTCAGCTACTCATGCTGATATTTTGGATCAGCTTATGAGAAATGAGGATTTCAAATACAAACTAAATGATGAGGAAATAATTGACCAAATAATCACATTTTTATACTCAGGTTATGAGACTGTATCTACTACTACAATGATGGCTGTCAAATATCTTCATGATAATCCTACAGTTCTTGAAAAAGTAAGGGTGAGTCACAGATTTTTATTTGATCAAAGTTCTTTTCTATTTAAGGCCCATAGAAGAAAAAGTTTCCAAGCAAAATTGTTTCACAGGAAGAGCATTTTGCAATTCAAAGAAGAAAAGGACCAAAGGATCTAATAAGCTGGGATGATTATAAGGATATGGTTCAAACTCGTACGGTAGGTACTTATGTACTTGCTGCTATTTCGAAAATGAAACCATGGACCATAGAAAATTTCAATTCATAGTAAAGTATATAGCCATTATGTAGTTATGTTTTAAAAATGTGGTATTTAATCATAATTGATTGCGGTGATGTCTACAACTGCATCATTGTTGCAACTGCAGTTGCATTGGTCGTATTTTCTACAATTGTCCGCACTGCAGTAAGCACAACATAACCGCGACTATAATCACGCTGCAGCCCAAATTTTGATGGCAAAATTGTAAAGAAAAGATTTTCAATTTCTTAATATTATTTGCAGGTGATTTTTGAAACCCTGAGGTTTGCTAACATTGTTAATGGGGTACTAAGGAAGACCACTAGAGATGTAGAATTGAATGGTACATTTTTCATCACAATGGGAAAATCATCAAGGTACAATTTTCTTCAAAGTTTTCAGGTATTACTGATTACAGTTATCACTTGTCAGGATTTACCATTCCCCAAGGATGGAGAGTTTATATTTACACAAGGGAGACCAACTATGACCCAAACCTCTATCCAGAGCCTTTCAATTTTAACCCATGCAGATGGCTGGTCAGTTGCTTAATAACACAACTCTTTATGTTCGGTTAGAAAAAACACTTGATTTAATTGGTCGGAAAAACACTTAATTATTGAACTTTTAATTTAAATAATATTTTTCAAGCAATCACATTCACATGGATTGACACACTTTGTGAGATAGAAGATGTACTCCTGTGATGAAAACACTACTTAGAAATACTAATGAATATAACTGAAATTTAATGCAGGAGAAAGGTTTGGAGTCTCATAACCATAACATGTTATTTGGAGCAGGAGGTAGGCTATGTCCTGGGAAGGAACTAGGCATAGTTATAATCTCTATTTTCCTTCACTACTTTGTGATTAATTACAGGTAGACTACTTACCCTTAAAAAATCCTCATGTCTAGTGTCTACTAAAGAGACTAAATACATAAATTAGGACAATTCTGCTTATACACTTGAAATCATAAATTGTGACACCTATGTAGTGTGTATATTCATTTTATTATAATTGGTGGTACTTCATGTTATTCAAGATTCATATATGCACACTTGTTACTTGTGTAGTTCTTATGTATATATACCCTCATGCATAGTTCAAGGATTATATTTTTCATTCATTCATTGCAGGTGGAAAGTAGAGGGAAATAAACTCCTAAAGTTCCCCAGAGTTGAAGCACCTAATGGACTACACATAAGGGTGGCAAAGTACAACTAGAAAAAATAAGCAACACTTATTTGTATTTTCCTACTTTTTACAAGACCTTTTTGGGTTTTGTTCCTATTTATATGATTTTTTTTAAATTATATTTACAATAAATAAATTTGCTATCAAATACTTACAACAATTTGAGTTGAAAGAAAAATTGAATTAGTTTTATTAATGAATACAAATTTTGACAAATTACCTACAATTGTTGATGACAATTTCAAATTTATACCCAAAATAATTATAGGACAAAATATATTAATTAATCCACCGAGTATATTCTATTGGAAAGAGGGCAAATTATGCATCAATAAGAAGTATATGTTTGAATGAAAATGATGTATTCTTATTATTTTTTTTATAGGCAAATGATTTTTTGTAATTTTTTGGGTGCGTAATTGTTCATCCTAAAAAGTGTCGCTCATAAAAATCGAACTATTGACCTTTTAGTTATACTGAGAATTTAGCGTGATCTTACACCACCAAAAACACTTTATTGGTAGACAAATGATTTTATTGAATAGAGGTATAATGTATATTCAACCCATTATAAGGATAAAATAGCATACCTTAAATCAAAATACAAGTAAATAAAGAATTAATGCTTCAATTTACAAATTGAACATTGACATACCTAATACTTTAAAACCAAAACCAATATCTTTCTTTAATCAAGTGTAGAATACCTACAACATCAAATGGCACTTGAATAAAAATAAAATTATTTCTCCCAAACCAAATAAACCATGCAGCAAATATCTATATCAACATTGCCTCATTTCCTCCTCATTTCATACCAATCATATGAACCCACCACATTGCTAACAATATTATAAGGTACATCAACCCAAATAGATATATTCCTCCAAATCTGCACAAACCCTGAGCAGACCTTAAACCAATCATATGTACCCTTGTTATTGGAACCTACATTGGTTGACCTAGCGGGTTTGTAGCTTGCTCCTACTGTTATTACTTACTAGACCCTAAATATAATATCTATATTTTGATATATATTTTTATGCTTCGAAAAACTTAAAAACGGCAACAAGAAAAGAAAGGAAAGGTACATCCTAGGAAAGGAAATTCAAACAATTTCAGTATGGCATCCAATTTTTACTTAAACACTGGTGATGGTTTGGAGTCATTACTATTTTGTGCATACAAAATATAAAAAAAACTTTTTTTAAGCTCACTTTTAGGAATATGCATGTCTTGAATTTGAAATCTAAATTCAGAAGTCGGTTATGGAATCAGAAAAATATTAGCATACCGTTCTTGGTACTATATGGTACTATCACTATTGATATGAGCTAATTTTATATGCAAAGTTGTTTAATTAATTTATTTATTAAAGGTAAAATATTTTTAATTTTTCCTTATTTTTGACAAGATAGGATTTTGCTCCTATGTATTCTTATGAGTATTAGGGAATTAAGATTATGTAGTTCTTTAATAGAAAATGGTTTGTTGGTTGATTTTATTTTAAACAATCATTAATTCTTAATTGTGATTTCTGCTTAAATGATGAAGTACAACCCTAACTTCTGATGCCATATTTTATATAAGGGAAAATATTAATTAAAATATCATATTTTTTAATGTTTAAAGGTTTTTTTTAAATTTATTATAGGATGTGAGTTGAAGATTTTTTTTATTAATTAGTTATTTACAAATTTTAAGAAAGTGAATTACAACCCCAATATGTGACTTCACATTATACCTTAAAATCGGGGCAAATGTTATCTTAATAGTTTGTTTTTGTATTTTAATAAATTTAAATAGGTAAAAGAATCATATTACTTATGACTTTTATTCATGAAAAATATATTTTTGTTAATTGTTAAGTGTCCATATATTGTATTAGAACTATCAATTTTGTGACACTAATTCTTTCCTAAATTCAATTTATTGGTTAATTGATTTTAAAAGATTTAAACTATTATATTTCCAAATATAACCTTTAAAGTGTTTGGGGAGGCCAAACCTGTAGGAATTATTGCAGAAAAGCTAAGTTCGCGAACAAAAGTAATGATTCAATCATGAGCAGTCCGAGTAAAGTTGTGACACTGCATTCGCTCACCATTACATTAATGTTATTTTTGGATATAATATTCCTAACATATGGATCTTCAATATTGTTGAGATGTATGTGCCTCTCATATACTAATTGGAGAACAAATTATTAAAGCTTGGCCTCCTAGATATTCAAGTTTGGCCTCCAAGTTTCCAATGTTCTTCTTCTACTATAAAAGGGCAAGAGTTGTGGCATATTTATTCATCACAAAATCTTCACAACAACATCAGCAAAACACAAGAGTCTTGAGTGTATTTTGGTGAGAATTTTTGTACCATTTGAGAGAGTATTTGTTAGAGAAAATATTATTATTTTCCTCCATCATTATAAGATGATTTGTTGTACTCTCCTTTTTTCATAGTGGAACTTTGCTCATGATCGCCCATGGTTTTTTTACTCTCACGTTGAGGGGTTTTTCCACGTTAAATCTTGTGTGTTATTCTCTTGCTCTTTTACTCACTTCTTTTTTGTTCTCAATTGATCTGATCTTATGCTTCCGCTTAGCGCTCTATCCCTAACAAGTGACATCAAAGCTCTTACTCAATTGAGAATTTCAAAATGTCCAAATTTGACATTGAGAAGTTTGATGGCAAGATTAGCTTTTCTATTTGGTGAGTCAAAATGAGAGTCGTTCTTATCTAGATTGGATTAAAGAAAGCTTTAGATGGGAAGTCAAAGAAACCACCTTCCATGATCGATGATCAATAGGACGAGTTGGATGAAAAGGCGCTTTCGACAATCCAACTTTACTTGTCCAAGGAGGTTCTTCGTGAAGTTGCCAATGAAGAAACTGCTATGGTTTTGTGGTTGAAGTTATAAACTTTATACATGATTAAGAGTCTTGCAAACAAGCTTCATCTCAAAGAACGGTTATATGCCATTCGAATGGTTGAAGGTACTCCTATTCAAACTCATCTTGATGAGTTTAATTCTATTATTATGGATCAGCAAAATATTGATATAAATATTGAAGATGAGGACAAAGCTATTTTGTTGGTTGTTTCTTTACTTTCTACCTATAAACACTTCAAAGAAATCATGTTTTATGGAAATAATGACACCTTATCCTTTGAAGATGTTAAATCTAATTTATTGTCCATAGAAAAATTTGATCTTGAAGTTAATTCTGTGGACAAGGGTGAAGGGTTAAGTGTTCGAGGTAGAACTCAAGAAAAATGGAGTACCAATTACAAAAAGTTCATATCCAAATCTAGGGACACAAATCCAACAAAACCTGTAGCTATTGCAAGAAATCAAGGCATGATATTCTTGATTGTTTTATCTTGAAGAAAAAACAAGAAAAAAAGGAAAATTTCAACAATCCCCTGAAGCTGCTAATATTGAAGCTGATTCTGACGGTGATATTCTTTTATCTGTTGTCTCTTCTAATAAGAGGAGTAAAATAGAATAAGTTCTTGATTCTCAATGTACTTTTCATATGTGTCTTTATAAGGATTTATTTACCACTTTTGAACATGTTGATAGTGGTATTGTTTTGATGAGAAATGATGCCCAATGCAAGGTTGCAGGAATAGCTAGAGTTCAGATCAAGACTCATGATGGTGTTTTAATAACTTTGGCTAATGTCCGCTATATTCCAGATTTGAAGCGAAACTTGATTTCTCTTGGCACCCTAGAGTCTCTCGGGTGCAGGTATTCAGCTAAAGGTGGAGTTCTAAAGGTATTAAAAAGTGCTTTGATATTATTAAAAGCTAACCGAATTGATAGTTTATATGTTTTGCAAGGATCTATTGTGACAGTTTCAACAGTTGTATCTTCTTCTATGTCTGATAACGATGTCACCAAATTATGGCACATGTGCCTATGCCATATGAGTGGAAAAGGCATGCATCTTTTGAGCAAGCAAGGTCATCTTGGTAATCATGGTATCGGTAAGTTGGAGTTTTGCAAACATTGTGTTTTTGGAAATAGAAAAAAAGTTAGTTTCTCCACTGCAACTCACCGTACCAAATGTATTCTTGATTATCTTCACTCTGACCTTTGGGGGCCTTCTAAAGTTCCTTTCCATGGAGGATGCTGCTATATGATGACCATCATTGATAATTTTTTTCGTAAGGTTTGAGTTTATTTTATGTGGCATAAAAATGACATATTCTATACTTTCAAAAAGTGGAAAACTCTTGTTGAAACCCAAACAGGGAAGAAAGTGAAGAAGCTCAGAACAGACAATGGATTAGAGTTCTGCAATGATGACTTTAATGAGTTATGCACAAATAATAGTATTTCTAGACACAAAACCATTCCAAGGAATGCCCAACAAAATGGTGTTGCAGAAAGGATGAACAAGACTTGACTTGAGAGAGCTCGTTGTATGCTCTCAAATGCTGGGTTATGGCATCAGCGTGAATTTCAAACTGAAGCAGCATCTACTACTTGGTGTTTGGTCAACCGTTCTCCACATTCAGCATTTGACTTCAAAATCCCAAAAGAAATTTGATCAGGTAACCCTATTGATTATTCTAATTTAAGAATTTTTAGATGTCCTGCTTATGCACATGTTAATGATGGTAAATGAGCTCTAAGAGCTGTTGAGTGCATTTTTATTGGTTATGCATCTGAGTGTAAAGGATATCGCTTATGGTGTTCTAATTCAAAGTCACAAAAGTTAATTCTTAGTATAGATATGAATTTTAATGAGGATGCATTATTATCTTATGGAAAACAATTTGTTGTGTCTTCTTCTACTAGTACAAGTAATCTGCAGGAAACTAGTGAGAATGTGGAATTGGTAGTGAAGCCTACAACTCCTAACGTTGATGTTCCATCTTCTTCTACAAACCAATCTAGCATTGATGATTGTTATGTTGATAATGATGACATTACCACTTCTCCTGATTGTATTGCCCGAGACAGAATGAAAAGACTAATTAAAAAGCCAGCTAGATACACTGATGGTGACAATTTAATTGCTTATGCATTGTCAGTTGCACAAGAGGTAAACGATAGTGTTGAACCTGCCAGCTATATAGAAGTTGTTTATTGTGCTGATTCTTCACAGTGGCTAGTGGCTATGAATGTAGAAATTGAAAGTCTTCATAAGAATGATACTTAGGCTTTAACAGAGCTTCACAAAGGCAAACGACCACTGAGATATAAATGAGTCTATAAGAAGAAAGACGACATTCCCGAGATTGAAGACCCGAGATGCAAAACACGACTAGTTGTTAAAGACTTTAATCAAAAGGAAGGTATTGACTTTAATAAGATATTCTCACTTGTTGTTCGTCATAGTTCCATTTGTGTTTTGCTCGTTTTTTTTTGTTTTATTTGATTTGGAATTAAAGCAACTTGATGTAAAGACAAATTTTCTACATAGAGAGCTAGAAGAAGAAATTTACATGGAACAACCCGAGGGACTTATTGTTCCCGAGAAGGAACATCTTGTTTGCCAATTGGAGAAATCTTTATATGACCTTAAACAAGCTCCTAGACAGTGGTACAGGAGGTTTGATTCTTTTATGATTAGGCATGGTTATTACAGGAGTCAATTTGATGACTGTATTTATTTTCAAAAATTTCCAGATGGATCTTTCATATACTTGTTACTTTATATTGATGATACGTTAATTGCTTCAAGTGACATGTCTTTGATCATGAAATTAAAAACTCAACTCAATAATGAGTTTGAGATGAAGGAATTAGGTGCAGCCAAGAAAATTCTTGGTATGGAGATTCGCAAGGACCGTCCAGTTCTTATCTCAAAAGAAGTATATTGAGAGAGTGCTTGAAATGTTTAATATGAATTATTGCAAACCCGTTTCAACTCCACTTACTGCACATTTTAAGTTATCTTCAGATCTTTGTCCACACAAAGGAAGAGATAGAGTGTATGTCACATATTCCTTATGTTAGTGCAGATGGTAGTCTTATGTATGCTATGGTATGCACTAGACCTGATATATGCATAATCTTGGAAAGGATCATTAGAGTGCTGTAAAATGGATTTTTCAATATCTAAAAGGTACTTTTGGCATTGGCTTGGTATTTGACAAAAGCAATGCTATAACCGATGATGTTGTAGGTTATGTTGATTCATATTATAGTGGTGATATTAATAGAAGGAGATCTCTTTCTGGTTACTTATTTATGCTTTGTAATAGTGCTATTAGCTGGAAAGCTACTCTTCAGTCCATTGCTGCATTGTCTATGACTAAAGCAAAATATATTTCAGCAATAAAGGGTGTGAATGAGGTTATTTGGTTCCGAGGTTTGGTAAATGAACTTGGTCTAACACAAGGTGTTCTTATAGTGTTTTGTGATAGTCAAAGTGTTATTCATTTGACCAAGAATAGTCATTATCATGACAAGACCAAACACATTGATATAAAATGTCACTCTATTCGAGATATTGTTACTATTGGTGACATTATAGTGGAAAAAGATTCATATATAAGAGAATCCAACATATATGCTTACCAAGCCTCTTCCAAATACCAAGTTTCAGCATTGTCTGGACTTGGTTGGTCTCTACAACACTTAGAGAGCAAGTTAGTAAAGTTTGGCCTCCAAGATATTCAAGCTTGACCTCCAAGATATTCAAGCTTAGCCTCCAAGTTTCCAAGGTTCTTCTTCTATTATATAAGGGCAAGAGTTTTGGCATATTTATTGATCCAAAATCTTCACAGCAACATCAGCAAAACACAAGAGTCTTGAGTGTATTTTGGTGGGAATTTTTGTTCCATTTGAGAGAGTATCTGTGAGATAAAATATTATTCTTTGTCCTTATTATTATAAGAGGATTTGTTGTACTCTCCTTTTTTCATAGTGGAACTTTGCTCGTGATCACCTGTGATTTTTTTACTTCTCATACTGAGGGATTTTTCCATGTTAAATCTTGTGTGTTATTCTCTTCCTCTTTTACTCACTTCTTTTTTTCTCAATTGATCTAATCTTGTACTTTCGCTTAACGCTCTATCCCTAACAAATATGAATGGTGAGATATGTGAAATATGCAAAATTGGATGCACTAAGCATAATTCTGACGGATGAGTTTCAATTGGTCTCTGGTCTCCTTTAGGATTATAACTTGATTTCAGTAAAGCCAGTTTAATGTTAGGATTTTTCATCATACACTAATATGTTCTTATCTTTCCAAATCAACTAGGCAGTAATAAGGTATATGATTATCTTCGTGATTCATATATATTTTCTATTGGTACGTAATAACATTGTTGTTGTTGGGTTGAGTTGCGAATTAGATTGTTCTCTTGAAGATAATTATGACACTTCCCTAATCGTGCAAAAACTTTTATTAGTTATGTAATCATAGGAATAAAAAAGCTCAGCTCATTATGTTATTCAATACTTAAACACATTGTAGAATATTATCATGTTGCAATTTGTTATTGTCAATTCATTTTTGTTCTTGGTCATTGCATCTTATAGATGTTAGATATTTCATGATGATTAGTGAAATATCCATTCTAGGATCTTGAATATCATGATTCTCACACATAATATAAAACAATGATACAAAGTCATACCTGAATTTCTGAATCCATGTTTTCTGATCTACTCATTTAATATACCTTTTGAGAGAGTTTTGGTATGATGGTCTTCCTCAACCAATTCCTTAATTCCTTTTGGGACATTCGTTTTCTCTCTGGTGGGGAGATGTGAAAACTATTTGCAATTTGGTGTATTGGAGATCATAACCTTCCTTATGTGTTAACTTATAGGGTTCTCATTATCCCATATGGGTTAACCTGATGGGTATCCACTCATTAAGCCCATATCCGTTATCAACTTTTAGAAATCTAAGGGGAGCTAGTAATTAGATTACTTATAATGTAACCCCGAAAATAAATAACTGATATCATTATATCAAATATATGATGCCCACCTTAATTAGAAATTATAAATTTCTAACAATCTTCCACTTGGGCTTCATATCTTCCTAAAACAATTATATCACAGGATCTTTAAGCGCACATTCGTATGCTATTTACATTTAGACTTCTCCTTAATACAATCTGGTCCATCTCATATATCAACTATGGAACCACCACAACTTTCATCACATTTAAGTGTGACTTGACCACGATGATCACCATATTAATTACTCAATGACATAGATCAAATATGGACGAGTGACATGGAAATTTCAAATATATGACTTCCAAGTGGTCATTCTTTAGTGAGATCAATCCAAAGTCTTTAGTATTAGAAATTTATAATTTATAATTAAGGTGGACATCATATATTTGATACAATGATATCAACTATTTATTTCCGGATTACATTATAAGTGATCTAATTAGTGGCTCCCCTTAGATTTCTAAAAGCTGATAACAAATGTGGGCTTAATGGATGGATACTCATCAAGTTAACTCATAGGGGTAATGAGAACCCTATAAGTTAACGCATAAGGAAGGTTATGGTCCCCAACACACCAAATCAAATTCACTTTTCTGTTTACCCCATCATAGTGAAAATGCAAGTCCCAAGAAAAATCATGGATTTGGTTAAGGAAGACCATCATACCAAAACCCCTCTCAGAAACGCAGATCATAGGAGCACATTCAGGAACATGGATTCAGGCATGACACTGCACCCTTTGTTTTATGAGTGTGAGAATCATGAGATTCAAGATCCTAGGATCGGTGTTTCACCGATCATAAGGAATTCTCAACAAGTGGTATTAGAGCAGAGGTTCTGAATTTTTTATGAGTCTCCATTAAGGTGTTTTCCCCAAATTTTGTATGAACCCTAATTTTAATTTGAGGATTTTATGCTTATGCTATCATGTCATAAAGATTTTGAATTTAGGGTTTTAATTTGGAAATTTATGCAATCTAATTATTGTATAACTTTCTTGATATACATGAATTATATGTTATGCATCTTTTTGATGTACATAATTTCTACAGTAACATGAATGCAATTGAGATATGTGCATTAGGCACAATTTTTGGTTCCTTGTTTTTTATTATAGCCTTAACAGTGTGCTGCCAAAAGATTTATTGGATCTACGTTGTTTTTTTTTTATTTCGCTGATTCTGAAGTTTTTTGTTGTTGTTCAAGTTGCAATGTGGTGTTGAAATCACTTTAGACATATTGTGGCAAGTTTGTTCATCAATTTTTGCTGCGTTTTTCCATGAATATGATGACAATAATGCTCATAAGATTTGTTACACCCTGATGTTACTTGTTTCCCATTTTCACTGCATATGTTCTCTTTAAGCACAATTTTTGTTCTCTTATTTTTATTATTGTCGTGGATTCAGTATAGTGCCAAACTTTATTTGATCTATATTGATGTTTTTTGCAATCTAAACATGTGTATATATGTTTTATGGATAATTACAAATATATATATTAGTTATGCTTTATATATTTTAAAATATGTATGAACATAATTGATTTGGAATTATATTGTGGGATTAGATTTGGTAATTATAAAAGATATCATATATGAATGTTTTAATTCCAAGATTATTAATTTTTTTGTAATTGACCCATATTTGTTTTTATTTTGTCTGGTAATTATTTTGAATTAATTGATGCAATCTGTTGCCAAAGTAACCTATATTGTTCGGCCCAATGGAAGACACAATTTAACCAAATAATAACATACATGTGATGCTAAATATGTAACAATTATAAAGTTTTTTCGCATGTGAATAATAGTCGCTCCAAAGAAAGGTTATTGTTTGACAGAACTAATTGTTAATATTTGATCATTACATTGAGAGTACCACTTACAAATTAATTTCTCTGTCCCAAGACTAGAAATTGATGTTGGACTAGGTATCTTGTGATTGGTCTATTATGTGAACATGTCTTGTCTTTTATATATATTACATTACTTTATTGTTTAGATTTGAAAATGTTATTAATTCTTTGTTATGTGGATTCAGTGTCTTTTACCAATGCTGCAAATTTTTCTGTTCAAATCAGTAACATTCCATTGCTGAATGGGACAAAATTTAAGGCCTGGAAGGAAGCCGTAGAAATTATTCTTGGCTGTATGGATTTGGATCTGGAAATTCGTGTGGAGAAACTCATTTCAACTGCGGAAAACCTCGATGAGGCTAAAATTGAGAATTGGGAATGCTCTAGCCGAATGTGCCTGATGATCATGAAACGCTCTATTCCAGATGTGTTTCGGGGCTCTATATTTGAGGGTGAAAGTGCAAGGAAGTTCCTTGGAGAAATAGAACAATTCTTTGCCAAGAATGAAAAGGCGTAGACGAGTAGCCTTTTGGCTAAACTCATCTTCATGAAGTATAAAGGCAAAGGGAACATAAGGGAGTACATTATGGAGATGTCTAATCTCGCATCAAAACTCAAGTCACTTAAGTTAGAGATTGGTGATGACGTGTTCGTGCACTTGGTTTTGATCTCTCTTTCTGCACACTTTGGGCAATTCAAAGTGAGTTATAACACTCATAATGACAAATGGTCCCTTAATGAGCTTATATCTCACTGTGAGCAAGAGGAAGAGAGGTTGCAGAGAGATAAGGCTGAAAGTGCTCACTTGGCTATGACCCCTCAAAATAAGAAAAGAAAGAGCAATAAGGGTGCTGCGAAATGGCCTTCTCAGCAAAAGAAAATGAAGAGTAATGAGGAATTTACCTGTCACTTCTGTAAGAAGCAAGGACACATAAAGAAAGAGTGTCCTAAATATGCCTTATGACGTGTAACGAAGGGTAAATTTCTACCTCTTGTTTGTTCTAAAATTAATTTGGCTTTTGTACCCAATGATACTTGATGGGTAGATTCTGGTGCTACTACTCACATTAGTATCACTATGCAGGGTTGCATGTGGAGCCGACAGCCAAGTGATGATGAAAGATTCATATTTGTGGGCGATGGCAAAAGGGTTGTAGTTGAGGCTATTGGAACATTTAGATTATGTTTAAGAACTAGTTTTCATTTGGATTTATTTGAGACATTTGTTGTATCGTCTTTTAGGCGGAATTTAATTAGTGTTTCCAGCTTGGACAAATTTGGTTTTTCTTGTTCTTTTGGAAATAATAAAGTTAGTCTCTATCAAAATTCAAATGTTTTTGGTTTTGGTTCTTTAATTGATAATTTGTATATGCTTGATGTTTCCAGTTCCACTAATGAAATACTGCAAATAAATTCACGTGGTATAAAACGAAAATTAAAAGAGAATTCAACCACCTTATGGCACAAGCGTTTAGGTCATATATCTAAACAAAGAATTCAAAGACTTGTGTCGGATGAAATTCTTGACCCTTTAGATTTATCAGACTTTAAGGTCTGTGTTGAATGCATAAAGATAAAACAGACAAACAAAAGGATGTTAGGTGATGAAAGAGCTAAAGATTCTTAGAACTAATACATACAGATATATGTTGTCCTTTCCCTATGGCTTCCTAGAATGGACAATATTATTTTATTTCGTTCATAGACAATTACTCTAGGTACGGTTACCTATATCTTATACATGAGAAGTCCCAATCCTTTGATGTTTTCAAGTCTTTCAAGGATGAAGTTGAACTTCAACTTGGAAAGAAAATTAAGGCTGTTAAATCCAACCGTGGTGGTGAATACTATGGCAGATATGATGGATCAGGAGAACAATATCCATGACCATTTGCGCTTTTCTTTAGAGAGTGTAGAATTGTTTCGCAGTATACTATGCTAGGCAAACCTAGCATGAATGGTGTTGCTGAGCGACGAAACTAAACTCTTAAGGATATGGTGAGAAGTATGATTAGTCATTCTTCCTTACTAGAGTCTCTTTGGGGGGAAGCTTTAAAGATCGTATTTTACATCCTTAATAGGGTGTCAAGTAAAGCAGTTAACAAAATCCCCTATGAGCTTTGGACTAATAAAAGACTAAGCTTGAAACACTTGCACATTTGAGGTTATCCAGCTGAGGCGCGACCTTATAGACCACATGAAAGAAAAGTGGACTCTAGAACTGTTAGCTGTATGTTGAACGCTCTCGGGGCTATAAATTTTATTATCCCACTTCAATACTCTTTTTTGAGACGGGACATGCAAGATTTCTTGAGGAAGTTGATTTTGGGAAGTAAGAGAAATAAGGAATTTTGTCTTTGAGGAAGAACCTGTCACTGATAGTGAACAAGTTCTTGTGACTATTACCATTCAAGGAGTAAACTCGGTAATAGAAGATAATGTTCAGAATATTGTCCCTGGTAATATTTCAGAATAAGATAACAATGAGTTTCTCCCTCAAGTACCTATAGAACAAATTCAACAACCTCAAGAAGTAGAAGTGTCGTTAAGGAGATCCACTAGAGAGAGGAGAAATGCAATTCCTGATGATTATATTGTATTTCTTCAAGAACATGAGGATGGCATTGGGTTAACAGAGGATGATCCATTGAACTTTTGTCAAACAATGAAAAGTTCTAACTCTCAAAAGTGGATCGATGCCATGAAGGATGAGATGAAGTCTATGCATGATAATGACATTTAGGATCTTGTCAAATTACCTGAAGGTGCAAAACCTATTGGTTGAAATGGATATTTAAAACCAAGAGGGATTCAAATGGTAATATTGACAGATATAAAGCTCGTCTAATAGCTAAAGGCTTCACTCAGAAAGAAGGCATTGATTATAAAGAAACCTTCTCTCTAGTATCTTCGAAGGATTCTTTTAGAATAATATTGGCACTAATGGCTCATTTCGATTTAGAGCTACCTTAGATGGATGCTAAGACTGCGTTTCTTAATTGTGACGTTAAGGAAACGATCTATGTGGTGCAACCAGAAAACTTTGTGTCATCATTTGGCTTAAAGTTTATGGAATCACAAATTTTATCGGCTTACACGAGCAACAAGTCAAAATGAAACAATAAACCATCAACTTTATTATGCATAAAAAAACTGCATATAATATCCAAAGCAAAATATAAAACATATAGACTCCTATAGAACTAAGGTACCCTAAGGAACAGCACTCATATGAGCAACATGGTCATGAAAGACTTTAGGTACCAAATCCTTAGTCAGTGGATCAGCTAGCATAAAATTTGTCCTTATATGTTCTATGGAAATTTGTCCATTTTGAACACTTTCTTTAACAACTAGAAACTTTATGTCAATGAATTTTGACTTTGTAGAACTCCTATTATAGTTGGAGTAAAGAACCGCGGACTTGTTGTCACAATAAATCATCAATGGTCTTTCAATATCATCGACCACACGTAAGCCAGTGACAAATTCTGCAACCATATGCCATGGTCTGATGTTTCAAAACAAACCATGAACTCTGCTACCATGGTTGAAGGAGCTGTGAGCGTCTGTTTAGCAGACTTCCAAGATATAACACCTTCAGCCAAGAAAAAACATATATCCAGAGGTGGATTGTCTATTGTCTAGACATCAAGAAAAATTAGAGTTAGAGTACCTAATGATCTCTAAATTCTCAGACCTCCGATAAGTGAGTATGTACTCCTTTGTTCTCTTCAAGTAACGCATATCATGTTTGACTACCTTCCAATGATGCATTCCGGGATTACTCAAATATCTGCCCAAAACTCCCACAACAAATGTTATGTCGGGACGTGTGCAAACTTGAGCATACATTAGACTTCCTACTGCAGATGCATAAGGAATCTTTTGCATCTCGTATCTTTCAAGGTCATTGTTGGGGCACTGTTCGAGACTAAACTTGTCTCCCTTAGCTATAGGGGGTATCCCCTGGTTTACTGTCTTTCATGCCAAATCTGTCTAGGACTTTATCTATATAGCTTTCTTGTGATAACCTTAGGATACTTTGAGAGCGATCTCTCATTATCCAAATACCTAATACAAATGAAGCTTTCCCAAGATCTTTCATTTCAAAATTCTTCATTAGAAATCTCTTGGTCTCATGCAATAGTCTCATATCACTGCTAGCAAGCAGTATATCATCGACATATAATACCAGGAAGATACATTTACTCCCACTGAACTTACGGTATACACAATCTTCAACTTTATTTGTCTCAAAACCATATGAGGTAATAACTTGATGAAATTTGTGATTCCATTGACGAGAAGCTTGTTTAAGCCCATAGATGGATTTCTTTAATTTGCATACCATAGACTTTGAGCCATCTGACACAAAGTTTTCTGGTTGCACCATATGGATCGTTTCCTTAATGTCACCATTAAGAAACGCAGTCTTAACATCCATCTGATGTAGCTCTAAATCAAACTGAGCAACTATAATATTATTCTAAAAGAGTCCTTCAAAGATATTGGAGAGATGGTTTCTTTATAATCAATGCCTTCTTTCTGAGTGAAGCCTTTAGCTACTAGACGAGCTTTATATCTGTCAATATTACCCTTCAAATCCCTCTGGGTTTTAAATATCCATTTGCAACCAATAGGTTTCGCACCTTCAGGTAATTCGACAAGATCCCAAACGTCATTATCATGCATAGACTTCATCTCATCCTTCATGGCATCAATCCACTTTTGAGAATTAGAACTTTTCATGGCTTGACAAAGATTCAATGGATCATCTTCTGTATAAATCATCCTCTGTTAACTCAATGTCATCCTCATGTTCTTGAAGAAAGACAATATAATCATCAAGAATTGCACTTCTCCTCTCTATAGTGGATCTCCTTAATGACACTTCTACTTCTTGAGGTTGTTAAATTTGTTCTATAGGTGCTTGAGGGAGAATCTCATTGTTGTCTTGTTCTAAAATATTGTTAAGAACAATATTCTGAATATTATTTTCTATTACCGAATTTATTCCTTGAATTGTAATAGGCAGAAGAACTTGTTCACTATTAATGACAAGTTCTTCCTCAAAGAAAATATTCCTTATGTTCTCTTCCTTCCCAAAATAAACTTCCTCATGAAATCTTGTATTTTCCATCTAAAAAAGAGAGTCTTGAAGTGGGATCATAAAATTTATAGCCACGAGAGCGTTCAACATAGCCAACAAAATAATAGTTAACAGTTCTTGAGTCCAGTTTTCTTTCATGCGGCCTACAAGGTCGCGCTTCAGCTGGACAACCCCAAATGTGCAAGTGTTTTATGTTTGGTCTTTTATTAGTCCAAAGCTCATATGAGGTTTTTTTAACTTCTTTACTTGGCACCCTATTAAGGATGTAAACGGTGGTCTTTAAAGCTCTCTCCAAAGAGACTCTGGCAAGGAAGAATGACTAATCATACTTCTCACTATATCCTTAAGAGTTCAGTTTAATTGCTTAACAACACCCTTCATGCTAGGTTTTCCTAGCATAGTGTATTGCAGAACAATTCCACATTCTTTGAGGAAAAATATCAATAGCTCTTTCACAACATTCATATTATTCTTTCTTATCTTATTCTGAGAGATCATAGCTAAGTGAGCACTTTCAGTATTATCTCTCTATAGTCTCTCTTCCTCTTGCACATAGTCCATATGAGTGTTATAACTCACTTTCAATTGCCCAAAGTGTGCAGGAAGCGAGATCAAAACCAAATTCATGAGCAAGTCATCACCAAACTCGAACTTAAGTGACTTGAGTTTTGATGCGAGATTAGACATCTCCATAATATAGTCCATTATGTTCCCTTTGCCTTTATACTTTATGGAGATGAGTTTAGCAAAAAATGCTACTCTCCGCATTTTCATTTATGGCAAAGAATTGTTCTATTTTTTTCAAGGAACTTCCTTGCACTTTCACCCTCAAATATAGAGCCCCGAAACGCATCTAGAATAGAGCATTTCATGATCATCAGACACATTCGGTTAGAGCGTTCCTATTTCTCAATTTTAGCCTCATCGAGGTTTTCCAGAGTAGAAATGGATTTCTCCACACGAAGTGACAGATCCAAATCCATACAGCCGAGAATAATTTCTATAGCTTCCTTCCAGACCTTAATGTTTGTCCCATTCAACAATGGGGTGTTCTTAATTTGAGCAGAAATATTTGCAACACTAGTAAAAGAACAAAACAAATTGCAATATTCTTGCAATTAAACTCATATTCAACTTTAATACTTAAATTAAAATGATAATGTGGCACATCATGAGTTACCTAGCACAACATTAATATTCAGTATTTGGACAAAATATTAACTTGAAAGTGATACACTCAATGTAGTAGTCAAATATTGATAATCAATCATGTCAAACAATATGCCTTTCTTTGGACCGACTTACTATTCACGTAGAAAGACATATGATTATCACATATTTGTTGCTACAAGTATGTTTGTAATTTGGGCCAAATAATAATCTTCATTTGGGCCGATCACTATTCGCATAAAATCTAGACATACAATTGGCTTGATATTTCATATCAATCACTATTGATACTCTTATTTGTGGTCAAACATTGATCATAATGCATGCCAAAATGTAAACCCTTCTTTGGACTGATTTGTCATTCACATAAACAACTTTATAATAATCACATGTTTACTATCACATGTGTGTATATAATCCGACCAAATAATAATATTCCCTTGAGTCGATTAATACTCGCATGGATACATATACACACACTAGCATTTGACATTTATTTCAAACAATTCAAAGAAAATATGTCACATTGGCGACTTCATATTTAATAAGTTCACTTAAAATGTCAAACAATTTTATTTTCCATTAGAAAAACCATCTAGTTGAGTTTGATTCAACATAACCTTAATCCAAAATATATATTATGTATATCCACATATAAATATATATATTCATTATAGCCTATTGGTAGCATTGCATCATTCTTATCGCAAAGACTGCATTTTGAATTCCAATAATGGTCCTTTTTTTGAATTTTACACACAAAAAATTTAATCATTTATACATGATTAAACATGGTAGGGCAAGTTGTCCAAACAGAAACAGTACTTCAACAATAACAACTACTTAATAATGTAATTAGCCACCAACAAATGCAATAAACAATAAGTATTGCAATCATTTAAACAAACAAGTCAGGTAATATATATAAAACAAGACTTATTCACATAATAGACTCATCACAAAATACCTAGAACAACATGAATTTCTAGTCTTTGGACAGCGAAATTAATTTGTAAGTGGTACTCTCAACGCAATGATCAAATATAACAATTAGTTATGTCAAACAATAGCCTTTCTTTGCACCGACTACTATTCACATGGAAAAAACTTTATAATTGTTACTCATTTATCATCACATGTATGTTATTACTTGGCAAAATTGTGTATCTGTATATTTTTAATAAATTTCCACAATATAGGTTACTTTGGCAACATATTGCATTAATTAATTCAAAAATAATTATCAGACAAAAAGAAAACAATGTGGGTCTATTATAAAAAAAATTATGATCTTAGAATTAAAACCTTCAGTTTTGATATCTTTTATGATTAACAAATCTAATCCCATAATATAATTTCAAATCAAAAAAATATTACTTATATATCAACGCATAAAAATGGATGCAATCTTAATCAAATACAAAGTAGATCTAGAGTGAAAAGCATAAAAAGATATACGCAAATCAATATCATAAATTTTAAATCGAATATGATCATGTCCAACTTTAAAACATCAAGAGCATATCTTTTATATATATTTGGTCAATTATTTCATATATATATATATATATATGCACTTCCAAAATACAATATATACCCAATATATATTTAATTATTTAATTACAAGCATTAAGCTTAAACGTAATATATATAGCTTAACTTCAATCCTTATTTATGTGTCTTAAAACAAGGTGAATTAGTGGTACATATTTGATTCCCCGTAAGCAAAGTCTCGGGTTCGAGTCTTGTGGATGGAAAAAATGTCCGGTGGGGGAGTTAGCCCCACATACCTGTGGATGTTCCCAGCTTGAACATGATTGTGTCCAGTGCGAGGATACCTATAGAAAACAAAAAAAAACAATGTGAATCACATATTTATTGCTCTTGATGGTAGTTATATGTTTTATGCAATAATCATATTAAAATAATTTGAAAACAATAAGTACAATATTTAAAAATCCCTAATATACATGAGCATATTTGATCAAACCATGATTATATATATATAAATAACATATATGCATATATTCAGATTGCATAATACTTCAATGTATAAGAAATACATATTGCTTATATATATACCTTATATATATACTTTAACAATTGCAAAAAATGTGAAGTAATAAAAGTCAATGTCCAACATTAAGACATTAGTGCATATATAATATACATATTACATAAGAGAGTCATAAAATTTAATGTAATGTTCATGCATAGATCTGAATATATATTTCAACACATGTTGCAATGATTCATAATACAAATTACTCATAATTCACATCAGCAAAAGTGAATAAAAGTTATCATCATTATTCCTCAATACCCAATTTTCATAACTAATAGCGAAAGTATAAAAATTCCCAAATTTAAAAAATTAGGGTTCATAAAAAATTGGGAGGAAACATCTTTAATGCAGAACCATAAAATTCAGAACCTAAACATGTGATACCACTTGTTAGATATTTTCTAATGATTAGTAAAATATCAATTCTAGGATCTTGAATATCATGATTCTCACACATAATATAAAACAAGGATATAAAATCATACATGAATCTCAGAATCCATGTTTTCTGATCTACTCCTTTGATATATCTTTTGAGAGAGTTTTGGTATGATGATCTTCCTCAACCAAATCATTAATTCATTTTGGGACCTTCGTTTTTTCTCTGATGAGAAGAGATGAAAACTATTTGTGATTTGGTGTATTTGGGACCATAACTTTCCTTATGCGTTAACTTATAGGGTTCTCATTATCCCTATGGGTTATCCTGATGGGTATCCACCCATTGAGCTCATATCCATTATCAGCTTTTAGAAATCTAAGGGAAGCTAGTAATTAAATCACTTATAATGTAACCCCGGAAATAAATAGTTGATATCATTGTATCAAATATATGATGTCCACCTTAATTAGAAATTATAAATTTCTAACGTATGTCATATTTAATGTATTTTCACTATTTACAGTATCTCCTAAGGGTAATTTATCGAAAGGAGTTTGTACTGTTCCTTGGATTGCATGAATATGGGTTTTATAGAAGTGTAAAAATGATATTATCTTCAATAACAAGAGGATGGGTATGAAACTGAATGTGATAAAATTTAAACCTTAATTATGGATAAAAGGTATATGTAAAGGTGTAATAATGTCTTAGTTTAAATGAGTATTTGATCCAATTTTATGTTTGCATTATTATTGTTAGCTATTTTCATTTCTCATAAGGTGCTTATTGCTCCCTCCTGTCTCCTTTTGGGGCTTTTCTGTTTCTTGTTGACATGCATTTTTATTTCATTCTTGTTGTAATTTTGTCCATTTTAATAAAGTTTCACTTATAAAAAAAAATAACATAGGATTTAAGTCTTTTAAAAGGTTTTCAATAATTCATACCTTTTGTTCCAATAATTCATATCCCAACACATATGACTAGATTCAAGCATTTCTGGTTAATCGGATAACACAATGTGGAAATTGACAAAGATGTAATAATAATAGAGTGTTTCATATTTCACATGTCACAGAAAGATGATACTTAATTTAAAGACAAAATTTTATAACATAAATATAAAAGCTCAATATTATAAGCATTGAGACTGATTATTGGGGTAAAATGTCAACAAATAAGTTATTCTAATAATAATATTAAATTATAGCAATTACATTAAATAATTTTTGACCAGATAATATTTTATTACATTCTCTTTTTATAGAAGGCCATGAGCCATTCTTAGTTAGGCATTTCCCCTAAGAATAATGACATATAATATTTTAATATTTAATATTGATTATTTTAAGATTCCTATAAATTTATAATAAAGTTTAATGAGTGCTGTGCAATTGTTTTTACATAGTCATTTACGTGGTCAAACATTCTTGTTATAACATACGCTACATATAAGAATAAATTATAAGCATCCATTAGTGGCACCTATTGGCCTTTGGCAGATAGATATTCAATAGTTTATAATCTTTATTTTTTAATAATATATTATTAGTTATTTAATGTTATTAGAAACGTAAGTACAATTTGTTAAATACTGTCAATAAATTCAATTGTTTTTTCCATCTTATACTTATTCTTAACACTTATATTTGATTGTTTATGACCAGTACTACAAATGATCATTTTCATTGGACTAACATACTTCTTTGAATTTTTAGTTCATAAATCATATCAAGTGACTAGCTTCTAATTGACGCAATTTCTCAAAAAATTATTAGAGTCACATCGGCTCATCACTACATTAGGCCCAATTATTGCTTTTATTTTTCAAAAGTTTTGAAACCTTCTCACAACTTCTACGTCTCAATTTTTTTTATTTCAACCAAGTAATTTTGATGGACCATCATAATTTCACAATCACATTTTTTATGAAAAAAATTATTTGAGGAAGTCCTAACAACCTAACATGACTTATTAGCAAATTTTACTAATAGTTTATAATTATGAAGTCGACAAACATTCAAACTAGGGATACCAACTAGTTGGTCGGCGTGGTATGTACTTACCTATGCCCAGACATGCACTATTTGTGGGTACTCATGTTGTCAGGCATCTATGAGTTTTCAATGGATTTTTAATTTTAATTATATATTTATATATTTTGTAATGATTAATATATAAAAATAATTGTTACATGAATAATAAGATATGCATATGATAATATTATAGTTCAATCGCAAAAGTTTATTATCAAGTAATAATAAAGTAGATAATATATAATATTATACAATAATTAATTAATAAAAATATAAATATGTGGGCATTCACATTGTGGACATCGTAAAACTCATTCTCACACATAAGTTATTATTTCGGATATCAGTTGCTGATATTTTTATGAGTACTTGTTATGACTATTTTTACGACTACCTATACATTTAAGTTTTTTTGTCATTTTTGTGAATGGAAAAACATTGTTATTGGATGGAAGCTCTACTAAGGCTTTGAAGCCTCCTCCAACATTCTTGGAACTGTAAGTACAACATGGCAATATCATTCATTCCCTGGAGTTTCTTAGATGGTGCAAGACAATCTATGGAAAGAAAAGAAGAGCAAGTAAAGGAGCCTCCCCTAAGGAAAACTTTCGCACAAGCCTTGGGCCAAACATGTGACATATCTTCCTCACAACTCCCTCAACCATGTATCAAGGGAGATGCAGTGGTCATTAAAATACCTGAAGCGGAATATCAAGCAGGTTTGAATAGATGCAAATCACACCTTCATGGAAGAATCATTATGTCCAAGGGGGATTTACCTATGAAGTTTTTAGATATGAAATCCAAACTATGCACTATGTGGAACATGATAGGAAAGTGGAATATGCTATCTCTTGGGAAAGGGTTCTATGAGTTTTCATTCTCATCATTGGAGTATATGAGGTTGATTTGCTCCACAGGAACTTGGAACCTCAAACCTGGAATTCTAAGGTTGTTCCTATGGACTCCAGATTTTAATCCAAACCTTCAAAAGCAAACCCACTCTCAAACATGGATTAGGATTATTGGTTTTCCCCAAGAATATTGGAGTCCAAGAATAATATTCTCCATTGCTGGAGGCATTGGAACTCCCATCTCCTTGGACGGTGCAACGAGTAATAGAACTTTTAGTCACTATGCCAAAGTGTTAGTGGAGATTAACCTCATAGCGGATCTGCCATAACAAATATTGGTTGAAAGAGAAGGATTTGCCTTTTTCGTTGGTATTGAGTATGAAAAATTACTGGAAATCTGCACAGGTTGTAGTGCAATTGGTCATCTAGTGTCCCAATGTCGTAGGATGGCAAAGAATTCTGCTATTGATGAAACAACAAGGCATAAGGAAAAAGGTCAGAAAGTTTTAAATACAGAACAGATTCATGCTAAAGATGTCCCAAGATATACGGTCGAAAAGGCTCCCCTGCCTGATATTGCTCCTAGAGTGGTAGAGGTTCATGAAAACAACAAAACTGATAGCACTATTAAATCTAGACAGATAAATGACTTAGTCATCAATCTGGAGTTTGATAGAGAAGAAGAAAACATTGCTGAGCTGGAAAATTTGGCTTTGAGCCCTGTAATTCAAGGTCTACATGCAGATTTAAACACAAACGGAGGGGAGGTGGACTCAGACTCTGATGATTCTTCAAATGCCAATGTCATTGTGCAAGAAACTGCCAATCTGGATAGCAAGGCTATCTCTGATGATATGAGGTTAGTGGGAAGACTATGGGGAGATGACAATGACTCTATAGAGGGAGAGGAAGAATTCCAACCAGTTCTGAGCTAATCTCAAAGGAAGAAGTTGAGGAAAAGTAGCAAATCCATGCGGATTCATAATACCCGAAGGGGTGGTTACCTAAACATTGCTCAATAAAAATCCTGTTTTGGAATTGCAGGGGATTTGAGAATCATAAAACTAAGATCTATCTTAAAAATCTTTGCTTGTCAAATAAGCCTGATTTTGTTTTCCTTGTTGAGCCTAAAATCCATCATGCAAAGGTGCCAGACAGGTATTGGAAAGATTTAAAGCTTATGCTTTTTGTTATGAATGATAGAGGTGACCATCTTCCTTCCTTATGGGTCCTTTGTAACCCAGAATTAGCTCTTTTTGTGTTAATGAATGTTGAACAACATATTGCTCTATCAGTGTTGGTAAACAATAAAATCTTGTACATTTGTGATGTTTATGCCCAGACAAACTATATCTTTCGTAGATCTCTCTGGTATGATGTTCAAAAGGTCATATCTGACTACCCTAGGCCTTGGTGTTGTATGGGAGATTTCAACGTCGTCCTGGGTGCTAATGAATGTAGGAGTCTGAGACTGTCGGCTAGGATTCACTCTGCTGAATTTCAGGTCTTCATAGATAAGGCAGGGCTCATCAATCTTCCAACCTCGGGTGCTCAATTTACCTGGTCTAATAGAAGAATTCGTAATGCTACTACTAAAAAGAGGCTTGATAGAACTTTGATCAATGATGATTGGATAAATGCTTCGAATAACTCAACTTGTAGCACTCTGCCCAGACTTGCTTCTGATCACCACCCTTTGTTGTTTTTATCTAATTCTCAAGTGCAGCCTAGGCACTCTCCTTTTAAATTTCACAAATTGTGGCTGCTCAATTCTGATTGCAGAAGATTAGTTGTTGAGGTTTAGAGAACTGAGGTTATAGGTTGTCCTATGTTTATTCTATCTCAAAAGCTTAGGAACCTGAAAAAAGAGCTCAAAAATTGGAATCATAATGTGTTTGGCAATATTCACCAAAGAGTCATCTCTGCTAAGGCCAATATGGATGCTATTCAGAATTCCATCAATGACCATGGTCCTGACACTAGTCTTTTAGAGCAGGAAACCCTGGCTCAATCTGAGCTAATGGATGCTCTTGAGGTGGAAGAAGCTTTGGAAGGAAAAAGCAAAGATAAATTGGCATACCATGGGTGATAGAAACACTAGTTTCTTTCATAGGGTAACTAAGATCAGACAAGGCACCAATTCTTTATCTATGCTAAAATATGGTGACTCTCTTTTAACAACTCAAGTTGAAATTGCAAATCATGTGCTTGACTACTACACCAAACTTTTTGCTTCTCCCAATATCACTGTTCCAAACTCTCTCATTCAGGATGTAATTCCTAGACTAGTTACTGATGCTGATAACTCAATGTTAACCAATCTGCCTTCAACAACTGAAATTAAAGATGCAGTGTTTGCTCTTAATGAGGAGGGTGCTCCTGGTCCAGATGGTTTCTCTGGCTGCTTCTTCCAAAATTTCTGGGACATAATCAACACTGAGGTGTGCAATGTTGTTATGCAGTTTTTCAAGCAGGGTTGGCTGATGCCAAATATCAACTCTAACTATGTGATTCTTATTCCAAAAGTGCATGGTGCTGACAGAATTGAAGACTATAGACTCATTGCCCTTGCAAACATCCAATTCAGAATCATCACCAAGGTTTTAGCTGATAGATTAGTTATTATTGCTCCCAAAATTATCTCCAATCAGCAGAGAGGCTTCATTAAAGATAGACAGATTAAGGATTGCATCTGCCTTGCTTCTGAAGCAATCAATATGCTGGATCATAAGGCTTTCGAAGCAATTTGGCTATTAAACTTGATATCAAGAAGGCTTTTGACACTATTGAGTGGACCTTCCTTCTTGATACTCTGCAAGCTTTTGGCTTCAACTCCAAATTCATTCATTAGACTAGGGTTATTCTACAATCTGCCAAACTCTCAATTAATGTCAATGGCAATAGTATTGGTTTCTTCAAGTGTACCAGGGGGGAAGGACAAGGTGACCCCCTATCCCCTTGTTATTTTGTCTTGCAGAGGATATTCTGAGCAGGGGAATTATAAAGTTGGCTATAGATAAGAAAATTCACACAATTTCTGGTCCTAATAAAATGCAAACTCATTCACATTGTCTTTATGCCGATGACATCCTAATCTTTTGCAAAGGTATTAAAAGAGAGTTGATTTGTCTTAAGAAGCTTGTTATGGACTATGCTCAAGCTTCGGGTCAACAGGTCAATCTTCAAAAAAGCAGATTCTATATCACAAATGCAACCTCTAGGAAGATTGATTCTCTATCTTCTATCTTGGGTTTTACCAGGGGCTCAATTTCTTTCAACTACCTCGGGGTTCCTCTGTTCAAAGGTAAACCAAGGAGAATCCACCTTCAACCAATTGCAGACAGAATTCTTGCTAAGTTGGCTACTTAGAAGGGGTCATCTTTATCAATAATGGGAAGAGTTGAATTGGTTAGATCAATTATTCAAAGCATGCTTGTTTATAGTTTTCTCATCTATAAGTGGCCTACTGCTTTGCTTGATTGTGTGGACAAAGGCATCAGAAATTTCATTTGGTCTGGGGACATTAGCATAAAAAAGATTGTCATAGTGGCCTGGAACAAAGTTTGCACCCCTATCAATGAAGGAGGGTTGGGGCTGAGATCTCTCAACCTGCTGAACAGAGCAGCCCTGCTGAGCCTGGCTTGGAAAATGAGATGTGATAGCCAGGATTGGGCTGTCTTCTATAGGGAAAGATTTGGTCACTCCATGGATCCTTCACCCAGGTTTTGTAAGTCCTCTATTTGGCAGGGCATTAAAGAAAACTGGTCAATCACTACAATGAACTCTATTTGGTTAGTTGGGGATGGAAAGCAAATAAACTTTTGGAGGGACAATTGGTTAGGGGAACCACTGGTGGACACTCTAAGAATTCCATTGAACATCCACAACTCTCTCTTAGCTTATGTGGCTGATTTCACCATGAACTCTAAATGGGTTATTCCTGGTTCCTTGCACAGAATATTCCCTGAAGTAGCTCAATCCATTGCCAACACTTCCAGATCTAATGGATTGGAAAATGCCCTCAGATTACAACTTGCAAAGGAGAGGTTGTGCTCTAGCCTTGAGATGCAATTTTTGCAACCATGCTATTGAAGTCTCGGATCATATTTTCCTTAACTGCAACTTTGCTATTGAGCTCTGGAATTGGCTCATGTGGATCTTCTCAATCAACCTGAATTTGAGCTCCGTTAAAGATTTGATTCTATCCTGCAGGAACAAATTCAGCAAATAGCCCCAACAACTTCTTTTCATTTGTGTTGTTCACACAATCTCAGCAATCTAGTTTTGCAGGAATCAAATAAGATTTCAGGACAGAGATGTCTCTCTTAATGGTGCAATTTCTAGGATAACAAGGGACACATCCTTCTCTGGCAACTATTCTATAATCTTCAGCAATGCTTCACTCAAAGAACTCACCCTGCTAAAGAATTTCAACATCACTATAAATTATAACTGTGCTCCTAAGATTACAGAAGTGATTTGGAAGAGCCCTTTGAATGGTTGGATTAAGGTGAACATTGATGGTGCTGCATTAGACTGCCCTGGTCATGCTGGTGGGGGTGGTATTTTTAGAGATCACAAGGGGGTTTTTCTTCATGGATTTGGTTGCTACTTGAACATCCAGAATGCTCTTCACGCAAAGCTTTTCTCGACAATTAAAGCAGTCAAAAAGGCCTACAAAAGAGGGTGGTTGCAACTGTGGTTGGAAGTGGACTCGGTTTTGGTGATGTAGATTTTCAATGGCAACTCTAAGCCCCTTTGGACTCTCTAGTGGCATTCGTGCACAAAAATCTTGGAATACATGAATTGGAGAATATCTCATATCTATCGAGAAGGAAACTCTTGTGCAGACAAATTAGTATCTTTTGCGGCTAAATCTAGAAGTACTTGTTCCTGAAATTCTACTCCTACTTTCATCCTTAATGAATACAATAGAAACTTATTAGGCCTTCCTAACTATAGATTTAGAAACTTATAACTTGTATGAACTCTTTTTCATAATATATTGTGTGCTAAAGCACATTTGCTTAAAAAAAAGTTTTTTTGTCATCTTTAGGCCAAACTTAGTTTTAAACTAAATTTTCAAGGAATAATTTTGGAAAATAATATTTTGGAGGCTGATCTTCAGAAATATTTTGAAAATGCGTTATTGGAATAATTTTCCAATTAGTGAAATGCTACTTTATTTATCTCTCTCATATAAAATAGAAAATTGCCTTGAGGAAATAATAGAATTTTGAGTGACGTAATAAAACAGAACTTACTCAAAATTTGACGGTTTGGATTGGACTAATACTACAATTTACAATTCTTATAATTGAAGTTAGTTAATTTTTTCTAATCCTTTGCAATTACTTCAAAAAAAGTAATTCTAAACAAAAATAATAAATAATGATTTCAATATTAAAAAAGTATAAGTACCATACCGTTTGATATTAAAATTTGAGCATCATGGTCAAACCAACAATGTGGTATTACTGTATTACTAAGAATTAGAATAATTTGAGTTCTTTTATGTTTTCAATATGTAAAATCTATCCCATCTTTTTATTCAAGCGGTTTGGGTTAGCATAGGTGGCGAATAACCAACATATAGCCTTTCCTCTCCCCATATCCTTTAACTTTTAATTTAATGTTTTAAAACTAGGAACAAATTTAGAATTAATATTTTGTCAATAATAATTATTTATGCTAGACTATCATGATATTGTTCAATTTATGAAGTTGACTATTTTTAATTGAACTAGGATTTTATTGTTTCCGAAATGTCTATATTTTTTGGAATATTAAGAAAATGTTAATTATATTCTCCCTTTAAATTTCTTAAAATTTGTACGAAATCAAATAAATAAAAATTGACATTAAATAAGTATAGAATTTTGAGTATTGTAATAAGATAAAATTTAGTCTAATATCACTTTTGGTTAACTATTATTTAGTAATGTACGTGAATAAACATTTAGTCAAATAATATATTTTAAAGATATTTCACCACAACCACCATCTATTTATTATATAACAAAAAAACTCTTGTCACATTAGCAACGTACACATGTCAATATCAACTCTTGCCACATTAACAAGTGACACATGTCAATATCTTATGCAAAATTTTCCTCTAAAAAGTTCTCTACCTCTTATTGTGCAACCTCACCTCACACATAAGATGAAAAATTGTCTTTATTATTTGTTTCAATTTAACATAATAGCTCATTATCTTTCTCTCACACTTTTTTCTATTCTTCCACATCTTTCTCTCACATTTTATTCTAAAGCATAGAATCATCTCTCTCTTTTTATTCCTTCATTTCATCATTTTTCTTATCTTCTATCATTTTTTTATCTTCTTGGTTCGTATTCTTCTTCTATTTCATTTTATTTCACCATTGATGTCTCTTATTGTTGGTTCACCCTTGAAGCATTATTGTATGTTAGTTTTCTATATATTTGTGTATCTAAATTTTGTTCGTAGAATTTTCTACTAAAAGTAATCATTATTTTAACAAAGAGCATATGAATTGTCTTTACCAAGTTGTAATATAATTGTTGAAAATGGCACATGGATTGTCTATACCAGGTTATAATATAATTTTTTATCTTCTTGGTTCGTATTCTTCTTCCATTTCATTTCATTTCACCCTTGATGTCTCTTATTCTTGGTTCACCATTGAAGCATTATTGTAGGTTAGTTTTCTATATATTTGTGTATCTACTATTTTGTTTGTAGAATTTTCTACCAAAAGTAATCATTATTTTAACAAAGAACATATGAATTGTCTTTACCATGTTGTAACATAATTGTTGGAAATTACGTCGACAACGATAGATGATACAGAGGAAGAAAAAAGATAATACCCCTGATAATTTGGTATTTTGATTATTTTCCTTTCAATTTATAAATAAATAATTGTTTAAAAAATACAATAGATAATGTATTATATATTATCTTACCTATACTAGAGCACGAAATTGTATGTGCTTTAATAGTCATTTTGATATTATTTTAGTAAAATAAAATTAACCTATAACTTTAAATTTAAAGTATACATTTTGTGGTAATATCATTTTTCTGTGTTTAATGTCATTTTGTGATGTATAAAGATTTTTATTTTGATTTAAGATTATATATTTTTATTATACAATTTAGTTTGTATTATATTGTACTTAAGACTTTCAATTTGATCCATTAGAAAATTGATTCAAGATCACAACTGTAATTTAATCAAATCTTCTAAGATGAAAAATTATGCAATTTAAGGTATTTTATTATTTGCATTTATTTGAGGAGAGAGATTTTATGCCCTATGCAAATTTGCTTAATTAATATTTTCAATACGTTATGAAATATTTATTGCTCAATCATTAGATAACGTTATATAATATTAAAGTGCAATCATTATAATATTTGAATTGTAACAATGTAATAATATATTTTCATATAATTCAAATTTTAAAAAAAAGAATTGTAACCACAAAATTGTAACCATCAAATTTATAAATTTTAATATATATTTTATAATTTTAAATTTTCTTCTATTAGTTCTGAAAGTACCAGCTATATTTTTAGCTAATAAATAATTTGACATTTTACATCTAAAATAGAATAACAATATTAGGAAAATGACTAATTCAAATATTAGTATAATTCAAATTAAAGTTATTTCTGATTTCTTAATTTTAGACATTGTTCATTATAGATATAAACGTATAATTAATATTTTCATTACGTTATCAAACATTTATTGGTCATGTACGTTATTTTAAAATTTATTTAATATAAAATCAATAAAACGTTTAGAAAATTAACTTCTTCCATGCACACAGTTACAATGCAGCCATTACATTAAGAAACATTAATATACAGTTGTTACATTATATAATATTAAAGTACACTCATTATATAACGATATATAATATAAAAGTACAATCATTATAATATTTGAATTGTAACAATGTAATAATATGTTTTCATAAAATTTTAATTGTAAAAAAGTATTTGTAACTGTACAATTGTAACAAAAGAAAATATTTATAAATTTTAATATATATGTTTGTGATTTTAAATTTTCCTTTATTAGTTCTGAAAGTATCAACTATATTTTTAGCTAATAAATGGTTTGACAGTTTACAACTAAAATAGAATAGCAATCTTAGGAAAATGACTAATTCAAATATTAGTACAATTCCAATCAAAGTTTTTTCTGATTCCTTAATTTTAGATCATGTTCATTATAAATATAATTTTATTACCATTTATTTTTTAATTATACAATAGGTAATATGAAATATTTATAAATCATTAACAAATATGTGTTCCTTAATGTTAGAACTCATTATGAACAATTGTTATTTATAGTTTAGATTTGATTCTAATATTGCAATTGTTGTAGTATTCAAATAGTAACAATAATAAATATAATAAAGAAGAATAATAATAATTTTCTATTATTTGTATTTGTTAGTAGTTATTAAGAGTAATAACAATAGTAACATTTTTTGAATTTTATTTGTATGTAGTTATTTTAGAGTCAAATATTGATAATACGTTTTTTGAAATTATTCTTATTTTATAGTCAAATAATAATGAGTTATAAATTTATTGTTGATTTTTAAATTAATATGTTTATGATGTGTTGCTCAATACATTATAAGGTCTCATGTCCTTCATCCTCATACAGAACATTATAAAGTATAACGATGTCTTTTTCTATCTCTTTCCTGTAGGTAAAATCAACCACCAAAATTTGAATAATAATCTTAGGAAAATGGTTAATTCAAATACTATTACAATTTCAATCAAAGTTATTTATGATTACTTAATTTTAGACGCGCTCATTATAGATATAAACGTATAATATCAGTGATCCTTCTTAAAAAAAACAACATTTTTTGCTTAAAATAAAGTCATATCTTTAATTTGATTTAATTGTGATAATGAAATTGATTCTTCTACATTCATTATATTAAAAACAATCATAAGATATATAAAGTTGTATGTATTGTAACACATATTTGATTTATATTTGTTTTAATTATTTTCGATTCCTTTATTTAAGTAATGCTCATTATGGATATATTTTTTAGAGTTTATAGTTGATTATAATATTGACATGTTACTACTGCAATATTAAATAGTAACAATATGGAACATATCTTAAAAAATAATATTAACAATGAACAACATAAGTTTTTATTGTATCTATTAGTGAACCAAATATATAGATTATAAAGTGATTACTATTTAGTTAATTACTTATTTTCATATGTAAAACGTTTTTCTTTACCAATTTTCCAGTTCCCTAAGGTAAGAAATTAAAATATTTAGTGATTTAATTATCATTTTTAAATTAAAATATTATTGATTTAAATTATTATTGTTCCAATTTAAAGATTTTATTTATTGTTTAAATTTTTACATAAGACTCTTTGCTGATTATATGTTCAATTAATTGTTGCATATGTAATAACATTTTTTATGTACTTTTCTGTTTGGGTACATAACTAGGAATTTTTTTTATTTTCAATTTAATACTACTTTCCATTGCGTTCAATATTTTCATTTTCACAACTGAGAATTTTCACAATCTTTTATGAAGTTTTCAAAGTAATACATATATTATTTATCAATACTAAGAAGTCATTTAATATTTCCTCATACTCTTCAATGATTAACCTTGCAGTATACATTTGGTCATGTAAAGAATACCCCCCAATGTTCAAATTTTACGGGCATTTAGTCGGGTATAATGATAAAAATGCAAATAACTTAATGAAATTGTCATTGGTGTTTTTTAATAGGAAACATGAAAAACCAAATTAAAAAATATTGATTACTTTGATTAAAGAAAAGTTCATATTTATCAGTGAGTTATGGATGAGGAATGTATAAGACATTCCACACCGCATATTAAATATGGTATCAAGATGGATTATGTGGATTATCATTCAAAAAATAATTTTGTCCTTAAATATTATTATACTTCAAAAAAAACAAATTTTTATTTTTAGTACGATCTATTCGTACGTATCCTTTATTATAATATGAAAATTAAAGTTACAAGTTTTTTTTATAGAAAATGATTGATCTTTAATTTTTGAATTTTTATATTATAAAACGAGATAAAGAAGTCTTCAAACACATATTTATCCTCGTAGAGATAACTTTCATTTTATTTTAATATATATAAAGAAACAAAATAGAGAATTCTTTCAGATATATTAATATTTTGATAAACATCTTTTTTTTCACATATAAAAATTGACAAAATTAAGAAATTTCTTAATACGTATTAATCTTTAGAGGAACAACTTTACTTTTATTATTACTAGTGTGTACAGGTATTCGTGCCTGTTGTGATATTACATACTTAATTTTTATATAATATATTTTTTTTTTTATGATAATGTTTAATTTAATGTGATATATGTGATTAATTAATGTATTGGTGGTAGTTGCTTAGGATTATATAGTTTTTTTTGTAAAAATTAAATAATGTTAAGAGCAATATAGGAAATGAAAATTACACACGGAAGTTATTTCAAATTTTAGCTTTATATATAGTATAGATTCCATAGAAAGATTTGAGACACATGTCCCTAGAACAAAAACATTGTATTCCTATTATTATATTAAAAATAAAATTACCTTATCAAGACATGAGAGATTAGACATAGCGTGATTATTTCATTCTATTATAATTTATATTGAAACAATGGAGATAAAATAATTTGTCAACAAATTAGGACTAAATACTTGTTGTTATTTTTATATTCGATATAAAATATTTTAACAAGCAAAGACCATCCACAATAATTAATTAACACTTAAGTAAATAATAATCATTATTAAAAATTCAACAATCACACTTATTTTATTCTTTTGAGTTTATTAAATATTTTAACATGCAAAGACCACCCAAAAATACTTACACATATGACATATCTACAACCCGTACGTATTTTATTATTTTCAATTTTTTATGAATTGGATAAAATTGAGTGTTTCTATTTAATGTATTTTTAATTAAAAAATTTAAACAATAGACCAAAATTGGATCCCCACAAACATTCGTATCAATTTAAATAATATGTGAAGGGAGGATTTACAGTTAATATAAAAATAAAATTTCATAAATATTAGTATGAATCTTTCTAATATGTTAGTGCTGGAAAATAAGAAATAATTTGGGAAGCATAATAATAATTAAATAATATGTTTCCATTTCAGTTTTGGTATATATTAATGGATTGGAAATCAGTTTTTAGTAAAAATTTACTAAACGTTTTATAAATAATGAATAAAATAAAAAATATAGGAACTGGTTTAATTTTAAAAACTAGTTATATAAGAGTAATGTTATATCATTTTAATAAATTTTACTATCTACAAGAAAATGACACATGTATTACTTATAAATAAATAATCATTATTCATAAATAAAATGTCATTGATATAGCATTAATAAATAAAAGTATTATACTATGATATGTGATTTTCCTATATATATATAAATGTCAAAAGTATGATGTGACACCATAATAATATTTGAGAATTAAGGTCATGGCAATACCAGAAATAGTTTATTATGTTTTCGGTTTAGTGTTGTGTGCGTTCTTTGCACTGTGGAAATGGAACGATTTAAAGTACAGAAGGAAAGGATTGCCACCAGGAACAATGGGTTTGCCTTTTATTGGTGAGACTTCTTTGTTTCTCAAGGGACCAGATTTCATGAAACTTCGTAGATCAATGTAAGCCTAACTTCTTATAAGTTTTTACTGTATGTTAATTAAGTTTTATTTATCAGTGCATAGAATGTTAGTGTTTATTTTTTTCTTGGTATGAAAGTTTTCTTTTCCTGTAATAAGACTTGAGATGAACCATTCTCATGTTTGGCATTTTAAGTTAAAGTTTTGGCTTAAGATATGATATATCACATATGTTTTTCTGTTATTCTCATACTTTAATAATAATGAAACTTTTTGGTGGTTTGAGTCTCTCCGGTTATGGTCTGGTACAACAAGTAATATCAGAACCGATTGTTTGGCTGAAACATGGTGAAGTTAAGGAGGGAGCGAACCTATAAGTATGTAGTACCCACACTTGAGGAGAATATAGTTAGATTTATTAAAGTATGAAATCTACATAGGATCTAAGGAGAGGAGTGAAAAAAGTTATAAGTGGAAAAAATATATGAAACCATTATCTTAATGTTTTGGTTCAACACATGATATTTTACTTGTGACTATCCACTCTTCTCATACTCCGGTCAAAATGAAACTTCCTAGTAACTAGAAGCTCTTCAGTTGTGGTCTGGCCCAGTAGTTATTATGTTTTATGTTACACTTGCCATTACATTGTAATTAACATATTATGCAAAACTGAGGAAAAATCTGATATGGTTGCAATATAATTGTATTCGTCATTCAATTATAAAGACTAATTTTAATATTATAGTCATATTTTTATTCAATATTTTTGACATAATAATAGAATATTTAATGTTTTTATTTGTAAAACAGTAAAATTAAATTAGAGCATCTATCTTCTATTTTAATGTTCAAATTTTTAAAAATTCTTTTTTCTTTAATACCCTAACATAAAAAATCATAAACACCCCGATTTTTAAAAGAAATAAAACTAAAACCGATTTTTAAAAGAAATAAAACTAAGTTAAATCATTCAAATCTTCTACTTTAATGGTCAAATTTTTAAAAGTTCGATGTTTGGGAGTGACATTTATTAAAAGGATAGTTATGCAGCCCGAAAAGATTAATATCTTACTTATAAGGTAGGGATAATTTGATCTACAAATACAAATGATTTGTTTATTGAGGGCTGATTCCTTCTTTATTCATTACGCAATGATTAATTCATGTGTATCCATTATAGGTACGGAAATATTTTCAAGACTCATGCATTAGGATCTCCGATGATAGTGTGCATGGATCCAGAAATCAACAGATACCTGCTCCTAAATGAAGCTAAAATAGGCCTAACCCTTGCATACCCTGACTCCATAAAGAATATAATAGGGGTTAACATGGCTCAGGTTAATAGCACAGTGCATAAACGTGTTAGAGGAACACTATTATCTCTTATTGGTCCTGCTGCACATAGGGATCATCTTGTGCCAAAATTGGACAGGTGTATGAGGTCTTTCCTTCACAATTGGGCTGGTAAAACCATTGATATTCAACAAAAAGCCAGACAGGTATATAAGTAACAATAATGAACAAAGATCTTGTCTCAAAAGTTGTTCTCACTCAATGTTTAAAATTTTATTAATACGAGACAAAATTTAAGACATGATTTAGGATATTAGAATTTTGTTCAACAATAATAATTCTCAATAAAAGTATCGAAGAAAATTATTAAAACACTCAAATCATAGACATGTTGTTGATATTAACAGGAACCATGCTAAAATTAATTCCTCATTTTTTTCTCTATTTAGATGGCATTTATGGGATCATTGGAGCAAATTGTAGAAAATGAACCAAACTCATTCTATGAGTCCTTTGAAGATTTATTTGTGAAGATGTCTTTAGGATCAATGTCCCCCCTTATTAAAATTCCTGGCACCAAATATTATCAAGGATTAAAGGTATGTTGTAGAGAGAGTTCACTTGTTCCCAAATCTGTTGATAATGTATATTCGTTTTTACTTTGCTTGTGTTCTCACATTGGAGCCCGTATGAAAAATTACAAACATTTATTTTTTGCAGGCTAGAACAAAAGTGAATGCATTACTTGAAGAGCTTTTTGCCAAGAGAAAAGCTTCTTCAGTTACTCATGATGATTTTCTTGAACAGCTTATAAGAAACAGTGATTCCAATTACAATTCAACTGAAGAGATAATTGAACAAATTATCACAATCATATACGCAGGTTATGACAGTATATCATCTACTGCAATGATGTTTGTCAAATATCTTCATGACAATCCAAGAGCTCTTCAAGCCATAAGGGTTAGTCAATGCTTTTTGTATAATAAAGCTCTTCACTATTAAACTTAAAAGCTATCACGAAAACATTGTTTAATTAAGTTTTAACTAAATGTTGACACATGTCATGATTTTAAGGTTAGTAAGAGATAACTTATGTTTTAGTACGGGCAAATACTTTATTCTTTTTTAACTAATCAAATTTGTCTCTAGGAAGAGCATTTTGCACTCCAACAAAATAAAAGGCCAGAGGAACTAATCAATTGGAATGACTACAAGAAAATGAGCTTTACTCGCGCCGTAAGGACTGCTATACACTTTGATTCTAGTTCTATATGAAATGATGAGATACACAAACTTTCAATTATCACAAACAAAAGGTTTTATATGAAAATTTGTCATTTGTTTATGTTGTCTGTAGGTTATTTTTGAAACCCTAAGGCTGGCTAGTATTGTTAATGGGTTAGCAAGGAGGACCACTAGTGACCTAGAATTGAATGGTATATCTTAAATTTTCAATCAAGGTTACAGACCTTAGATTTGATATTTATTAAAGTTTTCAGTTAGCAATGACTATCTTTATCATTTGTTAGGATTTATCATCCCTAAGGGGTGGAAAATTTATCTTTACAAAAGAGAGATCGGCTTGGATCCCTTCCTCTACCAAGAGCCTTTAACTTTTAACCCATGGAGATGGCTGGTGAGTTCCTCAATAATAAACTTAATTCTTCTGTGCATAAAGAATCTTCTTACTAATGAAGACAAATATATTGAAATGCAGGAAAAAGGGGTGGAGTCTCATAACTATAACTTGTTATATGGAACAGGAGGTAGGGAGTGTCCTGGAAAGGAACTTTCAATAAGTAGATTCTGTCTTTTCCTTCACCACTTTGTGACTAAATACAGGTATATAATAGTACCTACCTTGTAGATAATATTTTTCTCAAGTCTTATTTTCTACTGTTATTTTCATCCTCCATTATTCAAAATTTAAACCTGATGTTATAAATGTTTAATTTGTACTTTTGTTATCACATAATAATTAAGAATTCATTACCACATAATAATCCTTATGAAAAAACTCAGTGCACCAATAAATTTGTATCCGCTACAGTCAATTAAGTTACATGTAAATGTTACCCAAGAGTTTCTAGTGTTATTGAAGATTTTATGCCTATAGTTTAATTATTTATCCCCTAAGCTAAACGTGTATTTTTTTTGTAGGTGGGAAGAAGTACAGGGAAACGAACTTCTGTTGTACCCGAGAGTAATAGCACCAAAAGGACTACACATAAGGGTCTCAGATTATTAGAAAACAACAGTTGTATCCATTTCGATCAAGACTTTGTCATGAACTTGGACAATGATTTAAACTTTCCCTATAAAATAATTGAGCCCTCACCTTCTCGTGGAGATGCTATTGGTGTTGGGTAGGACAGGTTCTATGCCTAGTTGAAAAAATAAATATACATGTTGATGTAATTTGAGGCCCAAGTTTCGTATGGTCTCCTTTAGTATTATAACATGATTTCATTAAAGGCTGTTTAATGCTAAAAAATTTCGTCAAACACTATGTATTTATCTCTCCAAATCAGCTAGGCAAGGCTGTTTAATGCTAGAATTTTTCATCATACACAAATATGTTTTTATCTTTCCAAATTAGATAGGCAATGATAAGGAAATATGATTATCTTCATCATTCATATATATTTTTTCTTTTGGTATGTAATAACATTGATGTTGGGTTGAGTTGCGAACCCCATATTGTTCTCTTTGGGATATTCATGACGATGTCCTTAATCATGCAAACAACTTTTATTTGTTTTGTTATTAATGACAACTTCCTTGGGGTTCTTTGTTGCGGATCATTTCTTAGCTTGAAAGATAACAACAAAGTATGGCCAACTTTGGTTGATGTAGGTTTTGGTTTCGGTTTGTAGGCGTTTTGGTTTGGGTTGGATGTGTATGGTGGAAGTATGAATTGCTAAGTGTATGAGTCAAGTTAAGGTCACAATTTTGGGGTGTTTGAGGGGGGATGGCGTCAACTTGGCTTGGTCTTGGTTGTTTGGTGTTATGTCGGCCAATATATGGTCAAGTGTGAGACTTGGCCACGGGTTGGGTGTATTTGGGTCAAGTATTGAGGCTTGGTCACGGCATGGGTGGAATGAGCTTGTAGGGTCACGACAAAGTGTGTAGGTTAAGTGTTGGCTAGGGTGGTGTGTGTTTGGCTAAGTGTTTGGTTGGATTTTGGTGAGGTGTGTGCGTGAGGCACAAGTGAAATGGAAAAGAAATAGGGTGAAGGGGCGCCATAAGCAAGGGTTGCTTGATAAGCCAAGGTGGTTCGTCACAAGTAAGGATGTTTGATAAGAACAAGGTGAACACGACAAAGATGCTTTAGGAGTTACACTCAACTAAAAGACAATCAAATTCTTAATAAAATCAAACTTGTTTATTCATCAATGAAATTCAATTACATATAGATGTGACTGGCCAAAAAGGGCTTCCACTAAAATTGCAAAATTTAAAAGTTTGAAATTTAAAAACTATCATGTAAAGGACTAAGTCTTAAGGGTGGTAAAATCCAATGGCTTAAGCTTGGCCTTTGAGCATACGGTTGCCTTTTTGAATTTGAAAGGGACTCATGGCTTGAATTTGGATTCACACGCCAAAGGTGAATGGAGTTGTGCCACAACTTGACTTTCAAAGAGGGTGGTTGAATTCATCTTGTTTGAAATTTGAAAGTCCTTGATTCATATCTTGCCAAATCAATTAGTTTAATCTTCAAGTAAATTTTGTGCTAGCTGAATTTGACCATCATATTTTCATGCCAAGAACTCCTTGATTTAGGGCAGCCGAATTTGATCCTTGAATTTGTCTTTCATGTGAATTTGGTCTTCCATGCCAACTTGAATTTGACCATGGCTAGAACTTATGATTATCCCAAAACTCTTGCACAATTTGTGGATAAGGCCTTGCAAAAATAAATCCATGCGCCCAAATTGAATTTGAAGGCCCCTTGAATTGCTAATTGAATTTGACCACTTGATCTTCTAATCTCCACATGCCAACAACTAGATTTGACCAAGCTTGTTTTTAGGGCACGTTTTAACCAATAGATCCACATGGTCATTTGACTCAATTTCTTGGGTCAAATTTCAAATATGATATCCTTAAAGATAATATGAAATAATTGTCTATATGGAACTTCGAAATGAAGTAGTAATATTCAATTTGGCTACTCCAAACTAAATATGCCTAGCCGAGAATTCTAGTCCATGTTGTGCTAAGGGCCATATGGCCGAATTTTAATTTGAATGAGACATCTCCAATTTGACCAGAGTTTTATTGGACCATATTTTTATTATGTGCCTGCTAAATTTGAATTTGAAAGAGTTGGGATCCGTCTTGGCCGAGATAATTGTGATTGATCAGAGTTTCACCAAGCCATCTTTCTTTCATGCTCCTCATTTTGAATTTGAATGATGCTCAATCCATGTTGGCTGAGATATTCTCCAAGTTGACCGAGCCAATATTTGAATATTGATTTCTGACCGGGTTTGTTCTCATGTGCCCTGACTCATGCGCCCAACATCTAGCTAGGCTGGTGCACACGCCCAACATGCCATGTACCATGCCTAGTGTGTTAGCTTGGCCAAATTGGCCACTAATGGACCATTTTATATGCCTAAGTCATTTACTTGGCCACTAATGGACCACTTTACATGAGATTAATTAATTAATCTCCCAATCTCAATTACATGAATTTATTTGAGAAAATAAATAAAATGCTTTAAAATAAAATCCTAATCTACCAATGGAAAATAATTAACTTAAAATTAAAATGTCTTCATTGCCCTTCAGGTGGCTCTCCAGGGTCAATGGTGTCCTTGGTGAGCTTGAGTTGCCCTGATTTAGCCCTGACCTTAGTTATAGGGCCTCTTGTCCTAGATTGGCTCTAGAATCTAATGTTGCCCCTGGCTGGTTTACATTAGTTATCCTAAAAAGCTTAGTTCATTATGTTATTCAATATACAATGGAAAATGTTCAAATTTATACACTCCAAATTATTATCATGTTGTTATAAGTTGTTAACAACTAATCATTCGTGTTCTTGGTTATTGCATCTTATAAGCCCTAAATTTTGTAAAGCATATCAAACAGAAGGATTTAAGTTTTTTAAAAGGTTTTTAACAATTCATACTTTTGTTCTAATAATTCATATCAGACTACAAATAAATAGATTCAAGTATTTTGGGTCAATTATGTAATATAATGAGAAATTTGATTAAGATGTAACAATGACATGTCATAGAAAGGTGATACTCAAGCTAAAGACAAAATTTTACAACACAAATATAAAACCATCATTGTTATATGCATGATTATCTAATTTGGGCAAAAACCATGGGGCCGCCTGTTACATTAATTTGGCGGATAGGACATAAAAAATATGTGCATCCGTCCTAAAATGTCCGCCCAACATACCTTATTTGCTCAAGGGCATAACGGGTGGCCTACGGGCATTATTAGAGAAAGTAATGAATATTAAATATGCAAATATACATGTATTTTGTCAAATATAAGAAATTGAGTTTCATTAGTTATATATGTATTTGAATATAATATATGGGAAAGTACTATCATTCTCTTATTATATATATGCAATTGTATTTTTTATATTATATACATGCATATGTACTATTCCTTTTGTATTTTGTATACAAATTACATGCTATATATACTGTAACTTATGTATTGTTTTATTTGTATGATTATTTATTATGATAAATACATTTGTATATTTGTATACAAATTATGTATTGTTTATTTTGTATGACTAGATTATATTTATATATTGTATATATATATATATATATATATTAACTTTATTTAGGATGTCCGACATACAAGCTTATCCTACCCATGTTTAGGTCAAACATGACATGATATTTCACGCTCTATTTAAAAACAGGTCTACTCATGTTCACCCTAATTTAGGCAGACATTGCATGGGCATGGGCAGAGCGAGCCTAATTGCTAAAACTAAGCATAAGACTGGTTATTGGGAGTAAGATGTCAACAAAAGAATAAAATTGATGTAGCACATATGAGAATGTTGTGTCGGATGAGCCAAGACGCCAAACAAAATAGGATTAAGAATGAATGGATTGGAGATAAAGTTGGAGTTTCTCATATATAAAAAAAGATAGAGTCACACCTTAGGCGGTTCACACATATATCAAAATTAAAAGATAACTAGAAAGCCTAGTTAGAAGAATAGATCAATCATTCCAATTTAAAGATGTTGAAGAAGCCAATAATAACAATAGTCAATGATAATAATATACGATAAAGTATAATAATATTGTTTAATCCATATAGCTGATAAAAATTAATGAGATCCATACCAACTCTCAAAGAATTAATCTTGGCCATGTGTACATTCCAACCTATATTGAATCATAGTATTTTAATAATAACATTAAATTGTAATAATTACATGAAATAATTTTTCTTCAAGACCAGATAATATTTATTGCATTCTCTTTTTATAGAAGGCCATGCGCCATTCTTAGTTAGGTTTTCCCCGAAGAATGACATATAATATTTTAATATTGAATAAAATGTTCTTATATAATTATATTTTAAAGAAAAATAAATTATTTTAAGATGTCTATAATTTTATAATAGAGTTTAATGAATTGTTTTTACATAGTCAAACATTCTTGTTATAACATACACTATGTACCAAAAATATAGGTAGTAATTAATAGCACCCACCTTTCACTAAGAGATGTGTTAACATATTCTCTTGTTCTTTTCTCTTATATTTATTCTCTTATATATTTATTCACTATACTTTTATTTTCTTGTTTATGGTCACTACTGCACAAAAATTACTTCCATTCCACCAACATACTCCTTTGAATTTTTAGTTCATAAGGTGTATTAGGTATAACAACCTCTCAATGACACATGTTTTAAAAAAAATTTATTAGAGTCACATTGACCCATCATTAGTACTTTAGGATTGCCCAATTATTTCTTTTATCTTTTCAGAAGTTATGAAACCTTGTCACCACTTTCTTTTTAATTTCAATTGAGTAATTTTGATGAACCATCATAACTTCACAACGCAATATTTTATGATAAAAATGTTTCAAAAGGTCCTCGCAATCTAACATCACTTATGAGCAAATTTTACTAATAGTTTAGAAGTCATAAAAGTCTAACACGACTTCTAAAATAACACGACTTGTAGTTCAGAAGTTATGTGATAACCCAACGTAACTGGTAAATTGAATTATACGATTGGGTTGGATTGTTTAGAAGTTGTGATATTTCAATATAACTTCTAAACTAAATTTTAAATAAAATGAGGTTATCAAACAATCAAACTAAGGATGTCAACGAAGTTGGATGGGCGCGAGAAGTGCTTACTCATGCCCATAGATGTGCTATTTGCGGGTACGGTGTGGGTCGGGCATCTGAGGGTTTTCAATGGAATTTTAGTTTTAATTTTATATATTTTATAATAATCAATATATAAAAATAATTGTTACATGAAACATAAGAATGTATATGATTATGTTATAGTTCAATCACAAAAGTTTATTATGAAGAAATAATAAAGTAAATAATATATAATAATAATAAAATATAATATGTTTACAAAATTTAATTAAAAAATTATACATATGTGGGTACTCACATGGTGAGTATCATAAAACTCATTTTATCCATAAGCTATTATTAAAGGCATCCTTATTGATATTTTACAGATATCCTAGTGAGCATTTTACAGTATCTACAGATCGAGTTTTTTTGCCATTTTTAGGTCAAACATAGTTTTAAACTAAAAAATTCAAGGAATAATTTTGGAAAATAATTTTTTGGAGGCAAATTTTCAGATATATTTTGAAAATGCATTATTCCAATAATTTTCCAATTAGGAAATGCTACTTTATTTATCTCTCTCATATAAAATAGAAATTTGCCTTGAGGAAATAATAGAATTTCGTAATAAAAGAGAACTAACTCATTTTTTTACGGTTTGGACAACTACAACACTGTAGAATTTCTAATAATTGAAGTTATTTAATGTTTTTTAATCCTTTACAATTACTTCAAACAAAACAAAATTCTAAGCAAAAAATAATAATTAATAATATCAATATTAAAAAATTATAAGGAACATACCATTTGATATTAAAATTTGAGCATCATGTTCACACCAACAATATGGTATTACTAAGTATTAGAATAATTTGAGTTCTTTATGTTTTCAGTCATGCATTTTTATCTCTCAACTGTTGTTCTTATGTAAAATCTATTCCATCTTTTATTTCAAGCGATTTGGGTTAGCATATGTGGCGAATGACCAACATATATATAGTCATTCCTCTACCGAGAGCCTTTAACTTTTAATGTTTTGAAATTACGAACAAATTTAAAAATTAGTGTTTTGTCAATAATTATTATTTATGGTAAATTATTATGATATTGTATGACTCATATAGTTGACCGCATCTTATTGAACTAGGACTTAATTATTTAGGAAATGTCCAAATATTTTTGGAATATTAAGGAAGTGTTACATATATTTTCCCTTTAAATCTCTTATAACTTGTACGAAATCAAATAAATAAAAAATGGCATTAAATAAGTATAGAATTTTGCGTATGGTAATAAGATAAAATTTAGTCTAATATCACTTTTGGTTAACTATTATTTAGTAATGTACATGGATAAACATTTAGTCAAATAATATATTTTATAGGTATGCCACTTGAAGAGAAAACTACCATTTATTTATACTAGTGTTTACGGACATTTCGTATCTACCAGCTAATATTACATGATACTACGTATTTAATTTTTATATGTTTCATTTTTTTTATAATTAGAATATATTTTTTGTATTTGGTGTACTTTATATTATATTTTTTTGTTTATGATAAGTTGAGTTTAAGGTGAGAGATGTGGTTATTTAATGTGTTGGTGGTGGTTAATTAGGATTATATGGTTTTTTTTTGTAAAAATTAAATAATATAAAAGGTAAAATAAGAAATTAAAATTACATCATGGTGGAAGTTACATCATATTTTGTATTTATATATATATATATATATATATATATATATAAAAAAGAGATTCTTATTGTCGTTACCTCTTTTTTAGGTATAATGATACAAATGCAAATAATTTAATGAAGTTTTAACTTTTAATTGATGTGTTTATAGCAAAACATTGTATCAAGCATCCCACACTCCCTCTTATAAAAAAGAGAAAAAAGTGTATATATATAAATTTTATTTTTTTGTAAATTCCTCCTATATATATAAATGTGAAAAGTTTGATCTAACACCATAATAATATTTGAGAATTAAGGTCATGGTAATACCAGAAATAATTTATATACATACACCTTCGGCCAAAAAAAATTTGAATGGAGGATTTACAATTGATATAAAAATAAAATTTCATAAATATTAGTATGAATCTGTCTAATATGTTATTGCTGGAAAATAATAAATAATTAGGAAAACATAATAAGCAAATAGTATGTTTCCATTTCGGTTTTTGTATTAATGGATAAGAAATCAGTTTTTAGTAAAAATTAACTAAAAGTTTTCTAAATAATGAATAAAATAAAAAAATATAGGAACTTATTCATTGTCAAAAACAAGTTATATATAAGTATAATGATATATCATTCTAATAAATCATCATACCTATAAGAATGTGACACATGTATCACTTATAAATAACTAATCATCATTAATAAATAAAATATCACTTTATAACATCATTAATAAACAAAGTATCCTTTTGTGATTTATGATTTTCCAATATATATAAATGTGAAAAGTTTGATCTAACAACATAATAATATTTGAGAATTAAGGTCATGGCAATACCAGAAATGGTTTATTATGTTATTGGTTTAGTGTTTTGTGCGTTCTTTGTATTGTTGAAATGGAACGATTTAAAGTACAGAAGGAAAGGATTGCCACCAGGAACAATGGGTTTGCCTTTTATTGGTGAAACTTCTTTGTTTCTCAAGGGACCAGATTTCATGAAACTTCGTAGATCAATGTAAGCCTAACCTCTTTTAATATTGATTGTCTCTTAAGTTTTATTTATTTGTGCATAATAATGTTAGTGCTTATTTTCATTGTGGTCCGAGAGTTTTTTCCCCCGGGAATAAGAGTTGAAATGAAGCATTCTCATGTTTGACATATGGGTTATTTTTTCTTGAGTATTAATTATTATTCCCTTTAAAAAATGAACAAAGAGATAGACGTATGCCCTTTCTACTTTCCCCAATGCTCGAAACAGTGTTTTTAATTTTTATAGTGCGGTCCCAAATAGTGGAAAAATACAGTAGATATGGTCGATACAACTTTTATTATGAACCTGATATTATTATAAAGAATCCTCAAACTATATAATATTGATGGGGAAAGTGCATATTAAAACATTTGCTCTAAAGAAAATAACACATACAAGATCCTAGATCTCAATATCATGTTCAGCTATTTTTAATTGAGTTTGTCACAAGTGTAAAACTTAACGTTTTATTTGATTATTTAGTTATTTGATATTGTTATGTACTAGATCGAATCAATAATTTATACACCTTTACTTTTAGATTATCCATATATTATTACATTATCTCTCCATCATATTTTCAAACTGTGAATGTTTTATTTTCTCCATATCATTTACACACTAAAATTATTTAGAAATGGTTTTATAGAAAATAGTTAAATAGAATATATATTATAATTTTAGTGGTTGAATGAGATATCTTATCTCCTAATATAAGAAAATAATTTATTCTTCGTATATAACATTTAACAATCCACTTTATTCACAATTCTGGATTAGATAATACTTATGTATTATTATACTTAGAGGTCTAAAAATTTGATTCAGTTTTTGGTGTATTTCATTGACCAAATCGAATACAAACTTATGATTTGGTTCAACTTAATTAACTATAAATTTAATTATATGAACCGTTCTTAAATGGTTCGATTTGGTTTCCTGGTTTTTCCTAATATTTTTTTATAATAAATCTTGCATTAATTATAAATTCAAAATGTATTACAAAAATATAGTATATCCAGAAAAGAAAAAAATTTATTATTATTATTATTATAAAATTTGAATCAAATATAGATAGATAAAAAATTGAAATTCATATCTAACAAATACAACAATTATACAATTTATGGAGAAAAGAAAAGCTAATTATCACACATATATGTGTATAATAACATAATCCACAATTAGTGAGATATATCTATTAGTAATAGTATAACAATACAATTCACGATTAGTAACATATACCAATTAGTAAAATATATAATAGTTACATGTATAAACTTACAATTCACAATTAGTAACACATACAACAATACACATGTAACAATGTATTGTATATTTTAGTTTTAAACTTAATACTACAAAAGTTATTAGAAGATATGTTTCAAAACATCAAGACGGTGAGAAAAAAGTTAGTAAGTAATAACATATATAATACTAGCATAACAATAATTTAGTAACATACAAAACATTATAATTCACACAAAAATGATAATTTAAGTCACAAAATTGGTTGAAAATTTTAAATAAGAATAAAACATCATTCCCTAGTATCTATTCTTTTATTATGCGTTCAGTTCGATTCAAATAATTCCTAAATTTCTAAAACCATAAACTGAACCAAATATAAATGGTTTTTAAAAAAATAACTGAATCAAACCATAAAACTAAATTGAACCATATTTTGTGATTTGATTCGATTCAAACAGGTGCATTAATGCTACTATTATCCCATTGTCTAAATAATTCTGAATATTATTGGTGTATCAAAAGTTTATTTTTTTAATATGTTATATTACCATTTGTGTAATTTTTAATGATGATTTAGCAATTTAATGTTTTTATTTGTTCAAAATAGGAAAAAGTTTAGAAAGCCTCCTTAAATTTTATGTATTTTGCAAGTAGACCCTATAAACTATTTTTTCTTTTTAATTATTTTTTAAACATTAACTATTAATGAAATTGATCTCTATGTACTTAAAATTTTAAATTACTAACAATAAAATTGGAATATTGTTTACTAAAAATAAAATTTGTCCATAGCAGCATAATTAGCAGACAAAAATAGTGCATCTATCCATTTCATACTCATTTATCATGAATAGAGAGAAACATTTGTTATTGTTATCAAACTTCACCAATCACTACATGCATAGTGTCTCCTTCCCAAATATCCAGTGTCTAATATCTGACGAATTTTATGGTCAATTTTGCCTTAAATATTGGTTATGATTCGTGTGGAATTAACATAAATATTAGTAATTTAAGATTGTATGTATATAGGAATCAATTTTAACAATAGGTAAAGTTTAAGGAGTAATTAGGAAGAAAAAATAGTTTATAGTATCTATTTGTAAAAGACATAAAGTTTAAGGGGGTTTTGTGAACTTTTCCCTTTAAAATATTTAATGTTCCTATTTTTAAAAATAATAATAAAACAAAGCTTCTATTTTAGTGTCAAGATTTTTATTTCGGATTTTGTTAAATATTTAAAAAATAAAAAACAATACATTTTAATTAGAGAATCCAAATCTTCTATTTTAATGGTAAATTTTCCAAAATTATTTATTTCCCTGGCATAAAAAATCATTAACACTCCTATTTTTAAAAGTAATAAAATTAAGTCAAGTCATTCAAATCTTTCTCTTTTAATGGACAAACTTTTAATTCAACCTTTTTATGTCTTAAATCATGCTGTTTTAAAAAAACTCTATTGCAAATTTGTTTATTTTCTAAAATTATATTTTATTTAAAAATTATTTAACCAATTTGTAATAACAACTTTAAATTAGAGTGTTCAATTCTCCTATTTTAATGCTCTAATCTATATTAAAAAGATTGTAATAAAAATAATTTAAATATGTTATTTACCAAATTATTTAAAGCTCTTATTTGAGTGCTAAACTATACACAAAGATATGATTTGGTTAACCTCAATTAATGACAAATTTTATTGCAAAAATTGTACCGAATTGCTCATGATATGGTTTGGTTCAGTTCCACAATTTTCATGTTTTTTGTTTTTTTTGTTGCATAAATTGAAAGTTCAAAATTTTCGTGGTTTAAACTGTAACCGCTTCCTATGAAATGTAGAATTAATTTATCGATAATTTTATTTAACTTACTAAATCTCAATCATTTTCATTTTCTACTCAAATTGTTAAGAGTAAATAATGATATTTTGGTAATAAATTCATTCGTTATATATAAAAAAACATGGTATATAAAACTTTAAAAATGGTCATATAAATAGTATCATAACAAAAACCTCAAAATATTTTATAAAAAAGGGAGGAGGGAATATTCTAGAACAAAATAAATAGCGAAACTAATTTTTTTATTTATCTTTTTGTCTTGAAAATTACATATATAGAGGTTTATTGACTAATTCTAAAGTTTCCTATATATGCATTATGCAATGATGAATGACAAAATGTTTGCATGTGTCTCCATTGTAGGTATGGAAGTCTTTTTAAGACTCACGCATTAGGGTCCCCTATGGTTATAAGCATGGATCCAGAAGTCAATAGATACATCCTCATGAATGAAGCTAAAGGTCTAGTCCCTGGTTACCCTGAGTCAATGAAGAATATACTAGGGATTAACGTTGCTGAGGTTCATGGTGCTGTTCATAAACGTATTAGAGGATCACTTTTATCTCTTGTTGGACCCGTTGCACTTAGAGATCAAGTTTTGCCTAAAATGGACAAGTTTATGAGGTCTTTCCTTCACAATTGGGATGGTAAAACCATTGATATGCAACAAAAATCTATGGAGGTATAAACTAATGGTTTAGTACATCTTCTGTTCTATAAAGTGTCATATTTCATGTGATACTTAATGTGATTAGTCAGGAAATCACTTGATTATTCAACTTTTAATTTAAATATATTTTTTTCAATTAATTACATATATCAACTTTTATTATTAATTTGTAATAAATATACTACAATTGTCACCCATTAATTAAATTAAAATCAGCTTCGTGTATGTTATATATGATCCAGAAACATGTAATAATTCCCACAAGGCACATACATGCTATGAAATTTGAAGGCACATATATCATATATGTGATCCAGAACCATGCATTTTTATTAAATTTTATTACTATGAAATTTGATTAATTCAAGTTCTTTCTGTTGTAATCATGCTGATAATTCAAAGAAACATTAAAAAAATTAAAAGAATAATACAAACCATGTTTACATTCTTCAATTTGTTCTATTCAGATGGCATTCTTTGTAGCATTGGAGCTGGTTGTAGAAAATGAACCAAGGTCTTTCCATCAGTCCTTTGACGCTTTATTTCAAAATATATATAAAGGGACAATATCATTACCTTTTAAAATTCCGGGCAGCAATTATTATCAAGGACTCAAGGTATGTTGTAGACTTGTATTCTGTTGAATACTCATTTTTACTTTGATCAAGTTCACATTAACAATGTTGAACTTTTGTTGGTTGCAGGCTAGAGAAAAAGTGGATGTAATATTGAAAATGCTTTTAGCCAAGAGAAAAGCTTCTTCAGTTACTTATGATGATAATCTTCAGCAGCTTTTAGAAAATGATTCCAACTACAAACTAGATGAAGAAGAAGTAATTGAACAAATAATCACAATCTTATACTCAGGTTATGAAACTGTATCAACTACTACAATGATGGCAGTCAAATATCTTCATGATCATCCAAAAGCTCTTCAAGCAATAAGGGTGAGTCAAAGTTTTTAGTGTAGTAAAACTCTTCACTATTAAACTTAAAAGCTAGAAGAAAAGCTTTATAATATCAAAGCCATGGTTTAAGTTTTAACTTTGTTTAACTGGTCTACAGGAAGAGCATTTTAATATCAAACAAAACAAAAGGCCTGAAGAACTAATCAGCTGGGATGAATACAAGAAAATGAACTTTACTCGCGCGGTAATCACTTATCTATACCCATTTCTAGTTCTACAATGAGATGATGTATTGCGGTTATGTTATGTTTACCTTGTGGAAAATGTGGCCGATAGGACCGCATGGGGAAACTCCCAAAACTGAAATATTGCAGCCGCAATTCCGGTTGTGAATGGTGGTTTAAAACTTCATGAACTACATAATTTTTCAAATTATTGCATGCTACAAATTTTCTCAAGCAAAAAGGCAGAAAAAGTTTTTCAATTGTTTATGTTGTGTGTAGGTGATTTTGGAAACTCTGAGGCTGGCTAATGTTGTTAATGGAGAGTTGAGGAGGACCATTAAAGATGTAGAATTGAATGGTATTTTAAATTTTCAATCTACAGGACAGAACCTATATTGTTTTTGAGTTTAAATTTTCATTTAGCATTGACTATCTCAATTTCTTGTTAGGGTTTATCATCCCCAAGGGATGGAGAGTTTATGTTTACACAAGGGATAGCAACTTGGATCCATTCATCTTTCCAGAGCCTTTAACTTTTAACCCATGGAGATGGCTGGTTAGTTGCTCATCAACAAACTTAATTCTTCTATGCATAAAAATAGTTTACCTGCTAATACAATAACAACGTAACCAAGTCTTTATCTCATTAGATAGAGTCGGTCAACTACTTTCGTAATTTAGCTGCTAATGAATATAAATTTTGAAATGCAGGAAAAAGGTTTGGAGTCTCATAACTATAACATGTTATTTGGAGCAGGAACTAGGATATGTCCCGGAAAGGAACAAGGCATATGTAAGATCAGTCTCTTCCTTCACTCCTTTGTCACTAACTACAGGTACTGTACCTATCTTATAGATATATTTTTCTGGGATTTTGTAGATATTTTTATTATTAACCTTATAAAACCAATTTCTGAATTTGAATGACTAAATTAAGTTTCACATTCAATTTAATTAATCCAAAATGAAACGAGAATAATATTACAAGATCAAATTTAAACGAAAAATAGCTTCGAAAGCCAATCTAATAATCTTGTCTAGTTAAAACTTAATTAGAGTCTATTTGCCATGGACACATTTTGTATACGCTGATGCCTAGCATCATTTGGGTAATAAATGGTCTAAACTATATATAATTGAACACCTGCATAAGTCTGACTAATGTTTAACTATATATACTTTTTCAGGTGGGAGGTGGTAGAGGACAAACTTCTGACATTCCCGAGAGTTATTGCACCAAATGGACTACACATAAAGGTGACAAAGTACTAGCAAACAAAATTGATGATGGGTATGGTATTGGTGATGATGGGTTGCCCTAATTAAAGGCTCTCTGCCCGTTAAAATAAATAAATGGACATGTGTATGGAAGTCTAGGCCTAGGTTTCATTAGGTTAATTAAACTTGATTGAAATAGGCCAAAGGCTCTTTCTTTTGATGTAATTTCTTTACTTGAATATTTTGTTTGTTTGGAAATTCATAACATGTGATGCAAAATGCATATTTGTTGGTGTTGGATGATATTGCGACTATGAAGTCTCCAACCACTAAGAATTTTCATTGTTATCGGGTATGGAAAAAGTGAAGAAACACAAGTAAAACACCACGTCTTGAACCAAAACCTTAAGGCATTAGTTTAATGAGCATTTTCTACTTATAAACTTTTTTACTCTCCCCCATATATCCAATGTGGGATTTCCCACTTGAATAAACCCAACAATTGGCAATTAGATAAATAAAATAGAACAAAAGTAAAGGAATGATATAAGTAATTTTGACATAGAAAAACTTCTTCAAATTGAGAAGTAAACCATAGTGGACCTAATTTAAAAATGGTTTTATTAGATAAAATAAGATTACAACATTTGTCTCTATCACTCTAAGATGATGACACTCAACTTCATCCAACAATGATGAAATTCACAAACTTTCCTTAAGAATAGTTTATTCTCACATTATTGTGGATATCAACTTTCTTACTTTCTTTCTATATTGCTTTTCTCACTACATGTCTTCTATTTCTCACAAGTTTCCTTTATAGAGTAAACGGATAATCAGTTCTTCATAAATAGATAGTGGATAATTAATGTTGATAATATTTTTAAGACACCTTGAAAATGCTATCTACGACATTCTATGTTGAAACTCATAATTTTTAAGAGTTAAAGAACAATTCCAAGACATTAGAAAGACCATTATTGAAGTATTTAGTGGATCATCTACCAAAGTTCAATGGTTACACTCATATTAATTTCATCATATATCAAAGTTCAATGATCATATTTTCCTATCAAAGGTTATCATTAATCATATTTTTATACAATTGTTTATTAATATCTTGATTGGAATTGTCTTGGTCAACATATTGAACCACTTCTTCAAATTAATCTAGCTCTCATTGTAAATACATAATTGGGTAGCTATTACTAACAAATGTTGGCATGTACTGTTATTGGCTTGACTTGATATCAATGAAACGCATTGTCTGATTATCATGTCAGAAAGAATTTCAATACAAGGATCATAATGAAAAAGGACCAAACGACTACTAGTCGCTTCAACACTATCAAAATGATCAATATTTAATCTACTTATAAAATTAAGTCGGACAAATTTTCATCGTGATGAAGTACAATATCTCTAGAATCTCACTATAATTTTTCTCTAGTTTCTCACTATGATATCTCTTTAATCTCTCATTGGGATTTTTCGCTCATCAATCTAGGATGAGGTACAATATTTCTCTAGCATGTCACTAGGATTTCTATTTAGTATTTCACTAGGATTTTTCTTTGGTCTCTAACTAGGATTTCTCTCTCATCTATTTAGGATGAATCATTATATATCTCTAGTCTTTCAGTGGGATTTTTCGCTCATCAATCTAGGATGAGGTACAATATTTCTCTAGCATGTCACTAGGATTTCTATTTAGTATCTCACTAGGATTTTTCTTTGGTCTCTAACTAGGATTTCTCTCTCATCTATTTAGGATGAATCATTATATATCTCTAGTATCTCACTAGGATGTCCTACATCTTAGATCACACATGCTATGCTTCACCGACGAATCTAGAAAATCTGATATCACTGTTGAGGAATTCAAAATCAATTTTCTTCCTTTGTGTGATGCAAATGGACACTTATGGAATTGACAAATAGATAAATAAAATAGATTAGAGCAAATATAGAGGAGACATCGATAATTTTAACATGAAAAAATATATTGAAATTGAGAAGTAAACAATGACGAGATCTAATTCAAAAATACCTTCAATATAAAAAGTATGATTATAATATTTACCTCTCTCACTTTAAAAGGATAGCACATGTTTATCTCTAGACACTCACTAGGAATAGCTTATTCTCAAGATGTGGTCAATAATAACTCTCACTTACTCTATATTATTTTCCTCACTTGCGTGTCATTTCTTCCTCATGTGTTCCATTTTATCTAGTGAAGGAGAGAAAAATGTCTTTATAAAGAGACGATGATGATGAATAATTAATGTTTTTTCATATTTTCAAGCCATATTCAAAATGTTATTTTCACCTTTCTATGTTGGAATTTAGAGTCTTAAAGAATCCATGAATAATTTGAAGACTTTGAAAATGTCATTATTAAATATATTGAATTGATCATCTATTAAAGTTTAATGATCATGTGTTCATACTCAATTGATCACTTTCCAAAGTTGAATGGTCATATTCTCCTATACTCCTACGAATTAACTAGTGATTTCCGACATTTTTTATAGCCTCGATTGTAAGGATGTTTAATTATATTTCAAGGATGCATGATTTCTTTGTTGTTTGCGTCTTTGCTTGTTCTAGCTTATTAATAAAAATGTCATAAGCATTAGTTAAGGGAGAGAAAAAGAAAAAGAAAACTTTATCCAAGGAATGATATGTTTTTTTTATAAGCAAATATATTAGAAACAGGCACAAGGGATGCCAACCCAATTACAACTTATAAAAAAGATCAATACAAGAGTAAGGATCAATACACAATTGGGCAAAAGTGTACAAATTTGATCCTATATTTTTAGAAATCCACACCCAAGACCTAATTTGAATCGAATCCTTAATCTGAGTAAAACTAACTTTGCCCCCCCTGAAAATAATATCATTTCTTAACTTCCAAATCGACCAAATAACAGCAAACCATAACATTCTCCACATCGATTTCCCTTTTCTATTCATACAGAGGGAATCATGCGTCTTTAGCGATTCCACAATCGAATCCAACAAGGTAATATCAATTTGAAGCCAAGAATAGAACCATTTCCACACATTAGAGACAAAAGGGCAAGAAAGGAAAAGATGCTCTAAATGTTCATCATGCAACAAACACAGATCGCACTTCAAATCATTCACCCCCACTATATTTCTCTTATGAAGCTCCACTTTTGTTGCTACCTTACCTCTGATAACTTTCCACATTGTGTTTAACAAGATCGTAAGCCTGATGGGGAAAGTATCCCCAGTAAACACCATGCACCTAAGTTCATCAATAATTAAACACAATCCATTTTTTATGCAACCAGCCATGGTTTCTCCACTTATGTGGTTCGGGTTGTGTTACATTGCCATACATTTTCATTCTGCCATCACAAATTTCGTAAAACTAAAGTTATTAACATTTTTAAATGAATAATCATAATGATATTTCGGTTGTAATATTCATAAATAACCGTAACAAGTTATCAAGTTTCTAGTGAGGTTTGAGAAGGAATATATGGAATCCCTCAATATCCAATCAAAATAAAATAACATATCTTGATCATCAGTAAAAATCAGTTGTAAAAAGATTAATAATAAGAGTAAACTACTTTATACCCTACGGTTTACTGAATTACACAAATCACTCTTAATTATACTAGCGTGTTGACAGGCACTCCCGTGCCTGTCAACCCGCTTTCCTATTGTTTGTAACGTGTTGTAATTGAATACATTAAATAAAATTGAACATTCAAATAGTATAGTAACTCACATTTATTTTTAAAGGTAAAAAAAAGTATGATTAATACATAATCCTTGAAATAAATCCTAATCTATAAAGTCTTCATGGAATGTTTGTGAACTGCATTCTTATCTTTGTAATAATGATTGCACAAAGTAATAGACATGATAAATTAGTAATTAATTTTCTTTGATATGAGGAAATTGAGAAATATTTTTATGTTTAGAATGTTGTTATTGAATACTGAAGCCACAATGTCGAATTATATTGGAAAAACCACAAAATTTATATATTTTTTATAGGAAAAATGATAGGTAATTTGGCTGATGTACAATACTTTGTTATAGAAATATGAAATATGTACATAATTTGTAATTGAATTACAAAAAGCTGTAAGATTAAGTAAAGAAGAAAATAATAATGTGTAATGAAAGTAATAATGACAGTATTCTCAATACTACACCTTATTAAGAAATAACTATGAAATGAAGAAACACAGTGAAGAAATAGGGACTATTATGTAGAGTAGAAAAGACGACATTGTATGCTTCTGAATCTCATTAGATTTGTGACTGTTGAGAATCGTTGGGTTGTTCTTGATAATCGTTGGTTGTTACTGAAGTATGACGGTCACATAAATGTAGATGTATGTAGTAACATCATTAGCATTAAGTCAATGCAATAAAATATCTTTAAAAACAATATTCTTTGTGAAATCACCCTCTTCCCCTTGAATTTTTCCTTCTTTAATAAGAATTTTTGTGGTAGCTTTTGAAACCCCTCTTGATAGAGCAACATATAGTTGTCCGTGTCCAAAGACATGTTTAGGAAGATAAATGCCTACATTAGGAATGGTTTGTCCTTGTGCCTTATTTATGGTGAGTGCAAAACTTAATCGCACAGGAAATTGCTTTCTGATAAGAACAAAAGGGAGTCCTGCATTGTCTGACGTTTTAAGTTTAATCCTAGGCAGAAAAGCTCTATGTCCAGCATGTTGGCCAGTTAGGATTTCCACATCTAACAAATTCATGTAAGTCCCACGACATAGTAATCTCGTCCCATTGCATAAGCCACTCTTTGGGTCTATGTTTCGCAACAACATCAATGGTGCACCTTTTTTTACTTTTAGAACATGCGGTGGTAAACCACCAGGAGTAATGG
>NC_032019.1:7383023-7383224 GCF_001865875.1 Lupinus angustifolius | reverse complement strand
GGATGAGGATGAGGATGAGGATGAGGATCGCATGAGGATTAGGATGAGGAAGTGCATGAGGATTAGGATGAGGATGACAATGAGGAAGAGGATAAGGATGAGCATGATGATGAAGATGAGGATGAGGATGAGGATGAGGATAGGATGAGGATGAGGATGAGGATGAGGATGAGGATGAGGATGAGGATGAGGATGAGGATG
>NC_032019.1:7381310-7382923 GCF_001865875.1 Lupinus angustifolius | reverse complement strand
AGGAAGAGGATGAGGATGAGGATGAGGATAGGATCAAGATGTAGATGAGGATAGGATGAGGAGGACGATAGGATGACGACGAGAATGAGGACGAGGATATGATGAGGTTTAGGAACAGAATGAGGATGAGGATGAGGAAGAGGATGAGGATGAGGAAGAGGATGAGGATGAGGAAGAGGATGAGGATGAGGAAGAGGATGAGGATGAGGAAGAGGATGAGGATGAGGAAGAGGATGAGGATGAGGAAGAGGATGAGGATGAGGAAGAGGATGAGGATGAGGAAGAGGATGAGGATGAGGAAGAGGATGAGGATGAGGAAGAGGATGAGGATGAGGAAGAGGATGAGGATGAGGAAGAGGATGAGGATGAGGAAGAGGATGAGGATGAGGAAGAGGATGAGGATGAGGAAGAGGATGAGGATGAGGAAGAGGATGAGGATGAGGAAGAGGATGAGGATGAGGAAGAGGATGAGGATGAGGAAGAGGATGAGGATGAGGAAGAGGATGAGGATGAGGAAGAGGATGAGGATGAGGAAGAGGATGAGGATGAGGAAGAGGATGAGGATGAGGAAGAGGATGAGGATGAGGAAGAGGATGAGGATGAGGAAGAGGATGAGGATGAGGAAGAGGATGAGGATGAGGAAGAGGATGAGGATGAGGAAGAGGATGAGGATGAGGAAGAGGATGAGGATGAGGAAGAGGATGAGGATGAGGAAGAGGATGAGGATGAGGAAGAGGATGAGGATGAGGAAGAGGATGAGGATGAGGAAGAGGATGAGGATGAGGAAGAGGATGAGGATGAGGAAGAGGATGAGGATGAGGAAGAGGATGAGGATGAGGAAGAGGATGAGGATGAGGAAGAGGATGAGGATGAGGAAGAGGATGAGGATGAGGAAGAGGATGAGGATGAGGAAGAGGATGAGGATGAGGAAGAGGATGAGGATGAGGAAGAGGATGAGGATGAGGAAGAGGATGAGGATGAGGAAGAGGATGAGGATGAGGAAGAGGATGAGGATGAGGAAGAGGATGAGGATGAGGAAGAGGATGAGGATGAGGAAGAGGATGAGGATGAGGAAGAGGATGAGGATGAGGAAGAGGATGAGGATGAGGAAGAGGATGAGGATGAGGAAGAGGATGAGGATGAGGAAGAGGATGAGGATGAGGAAGAGGATGAGGATGAGGAAGAGGATGAGGATGAGGAAGAGGATGAGGATGAGGAAGAGGATGAGGATGAGGAAGAGGATGAGGATGAGGAAGAGGATGAGGATGAGGAAGAGGATGAGGATGAGGAAGAGGATGAGGATGAGGAAGAGGATGAGGATGAGGAAGAGGATGAGGATGAGGAAGAGGATGAGGATGAGGAAGAGGATGAGGATGAGGAAGAGGATGAGGATGAGGAAGAGGATGAGGATGAGGAAGAGGATGAGGATGAGGAAGAGGATGAGGATGAGGAAGAGGATGAGGATGAGGAAGAGGATGAGGATGAGGACGAGGATATGATGAGGATGAGGAGGAGGATAGGATGAGGACGAGGATACGATGACGATGAGGACGAGGATATGAGGAGGATGAGGAGGATGATGAGGATATGACGAGGACGAGAATGAGGATGAG
>NC_032019.1:7380870-7381210 GCF_001865875.1 Lupinus angustifolius | reverse complement strand
AAGATAAGGATGAGGATAGGATGAGGATGAGGATAGGATGAGGATGAAGATGAGGATAGGATGAAGATGAGGGTGAGGAGGAGGTTGAGGATGAGGAAATGATTGGGATGAGGAAGAGGATGAGGATGAGAATGAGGATGAGGAGAGGATGAGGATCCGGAAGAGGATGAGGATGAGGATATGACGAGGACGACAATGACGATAGGATGTGGATGAGCACAAGGATGAGGATAGGATGAGGATGAGGATGAGGAAGGGATGAGGATTAGGATGAGGATGCGGATAAGCATCAGGATGAGGATGAGGAAGAGGATGAGGATGAGGATGAGGATGAGGATGA
>NC_032019.1:7376347-7380770 GCF_001865875.1 Lupinus angustifolius | reverse complement strand
GGGGATATGATGAGGATGAGGATGAGGACGAGGATATGATGAGGATGAGGATAGGATGAGGATGAGGATACGATGAGGATGAGGAGGAGGATGAGGCGGAGGATGAGGATAGGATGAGGATGAGGACGAGGAAGACGATAGGATGAGGACGAGGATGAGGATGAGGATAAGATGAGGATGAGGAAGTGGATGAAGAAGAGGATGAGGATGAGGATGAGTATTGGATGAGGATTAGGATGAGGATTAGGATGAGAATGACGATGAGGAAGAGGATAAGGATGAGGATGAGGATGTGGATGAGGATGAAGATGAGGATGAGGATTGTCGCGCCCCGATTTTAGGCTGCACGACTTTGTTTAGAGTTGCCACTACATTTTATAGTTAAAAATGTAGCAAAATCTTTTAAGCCCAATTACCTTGGGCATTTGGATTTTTGATCTTTTAGCACCCTACCCCGCCCGCCTTAAGCGGTACCCTTCATTAAAATATATGACTTTACTATTAGTATTATTATTATTTATTAAATTGTCTAATCAATTTGTTACTTATTATGAAAAAAATTATTTATTTTTATTATTGAGCTTTACAATATTGACTTTGGTCCTACGTACCCCTATTAAGGGGATCAAGGCTTACGTAGTTCTTTAGAAAATTGTTTATTGGTTGAGAGTATTTTAATTAAAGAAAATATATTTTTAGTCAAAAATATTCATTTTGTAAGTTTTGTTTATTATTGAAAAAAAAGTTTTTGTTCGGTTAATTTTTGTTATTTTAATTTACAAATTAAAGTTTAATCGATTTTGAGATTTAATCAATTGAATAGAAGCGGCGTAGCGCGACCTTTCGAAGATGATTTGCGAAGAAAGAAGCCTCCGGGGCGACCTTCTCTCCATCTTTGATTAACTCCCAAAATTATATCAAAATCATTTATAAAAAATTTCATGTGATTCTATTAATAATCTTTGTTATAGTAAAATGTTCTAATTATTGTTATTATTGGTGGTTATTATCTTTTATCATATGATAAATATTTTTTATTAGATTTTTGTAGAATAGATATTAGTATGATTTATAGGGTAAAAATAGAACATTATTGTTTTTAAAATATGCTGTATATCAATTAGTATATACTTTGTTTCAATTATAAAAACAAATATCTCAGGCAATCATAAACATATAATATAAGAATACAAGCAAACAAATACAAGATAATGGTTAACAAAAAGAAGAAAAATGAGGTTCAGTGAAAACAGGGTTTGGCAAATTGAAAGAAAGGGATTTGGATCCCTAATCCCACGCCTGGGCATGATGCCCCTAACCCCCTAATACCTCATTTCATTTTGGGACAAAAATCCCAAATCCCTCTTTTCTTCTCTCTTTCCAATCAGTGGCCTCAATTCCTTTTCTTCTCCATTCTCATCGTAACAAGGTGATAAAGGGAACCGAATCCCTAACTTCTTCCTCGCTGGGTTGTGGTGATTCAGTTCCTCTCTAGGGTGGCTCATGGCGGTTCGGTTGATGAAGTTGGAGTCACGGTGGAGAACACCGATTATCACGGTGGCTTGAAGAATTGGTGGTTATCTTTCTCCTTTTTTACTTTCCTTTAACCATGAACCCATGTTATTTTCTATGTCCTATTTATTTCTCACAGCTTTTCATTCTCGCAGAGGCTCCTCAAAGCATAGGGAGGACGCCAACGAGGTCGGCGTATGACGACGTTAATTCCGCCATGAAAGCAATGTAACCATGACTCCATGATTGGTTATCGACAACGGATTTTGGTAAAGAACCCTATCCCTATCCCGATCTACTTTGCTTATTTATCGTGGTATCAGTAATTATTAATATGATGAGAAACAAACAAATGGGTATGAATGTTTATCCAGAAACTAATTTCATTGCTTTAAAGTAGTTATATAGCATTGGTTACTTTTGTTCTTGGTTAAGTGACAGTATATGTATCTATGCGAAATCAATTAAAGGGGACGTATGTAATTCTGTATGGTTGAGTAAAATTGGTTATAAATTTATGTCTATGTTCAAAGCACAGATTGGTCACTACACAAAAACGCTTCTTACCTGACAGTGCTCCTGTGTATAACTTTGCTGTGATCGCCTTTATCTCTGTGTTCTTGATCAGCAGCCTATCCCTTTCTTATGTGTGTGAGATATGTTTCTGGAATTGTCCTCTGTTATATCTGATACGTATGGTTATGATATGTTTATTTCACAATGTATGCGTGACATGTATGTGCTCTCTTGTTTATTACTGATATGTATACTCTCTCCTCTGATTGTTATGGTGGTGTATCCGTGAGTAGTAGGTGCATGTATGTATTGTGATATGCTGATTTCACAATGTATGTGTGATATGTACGTGTTCTCCTCTCTTTTTGCTGAGTGTGGTGTATATATTATATGTATGGTATCGTGGAATTTTTGGGGATGATAGGATAAAGAGAGGATGACAAGTTTTAGTGGGGTTGATTGAGAAATTCTGACTAAGAAGGTGCTGTAGTGTTAGAATTTTGAGAGGAGATTTGGCCTCTCTCACTGTGTTGTTTATCCTTACAGCACTACATATATGCTCTGTTTTCTCTAATTTTCATGTGGTGAACCCCCCTTTTCTGGTTGTAATGCCCCTCCTTTTATTGTTGGTTAGTTGGGCCTCTTGGGTTGCCAATTGAGAGTCAGGAAAAATCCTGACTCTTGTATTCTGAAGCTGCTCACTGATTGCTTGCTCATGCTGATTATTGCATACTGATTACTGTATTAAATCTGCCTATGACTACTGATATTTAGTAACTGAAACGATGATTACCTGATTGGCATCTTTTGGGCTCTCTTTATGGTTGATTATGTAACTAAAAGGCTTTTGATTTCTGATTTCCTAGTAACTCATGACTGGTTGCTTATTGCCCTCATTACTGCCTTTATTCGTAACAGTTTCTGCAAGGAAATATTCACTCCACTTGATGTTTTAGTTTCTGTTTTGAACTATGACATAAAATCTTCAACCATTTTTGTTCATGTAATGCTATCAACTCCGCGTTGCTGTGTTTCTATAGAGCCATAACACTGCAACTCTTCTAAAACCCATATGCATACTGCACCAGTGTTAATTATCCTTGATGTGTAACACTTGGCTGGTTGTTCTTCCTCTTTGAGTTCTCATATAATTGGTTTGCTTATAATCTTCTTACTGTTTGCTATTACTTACTGACTCCTGATTTTTGCCAACACCACCCTGATCGTTAGTATGTATTTGATGCAGTTCTTTGAACAAAATAATTGCACGTCGAGACACCAAGGATAAAAATCCTCCCAATTCAGTCCAATTTAGATATGATATATAGAAACTCAAAGAATCTTGATATTGCAAAGAACATAATGACTCCTTGTATGTAATGATGTCATTGAAGAATTATCTGTATCCGTATATTGAACCCATGGTACAAGGCTTTGCAACATAATATGTAATAATAGTCAAACAAGATAAATACATGATGTAGTAGCATTATTGTTCTCCAATATTCTATAATTATTTTCGCGATATGGATCTGTCAAGCATCATGTGATAAGACCATGTATGCATGCAATAATGTGCAAGAAACACTATTTAGTAAAATGGGAGTAATCACAATCTAGCAGGTTTGACGAAGTTAACTTTTTCGATTGAAATATTTTCATACACTATCCCAATCCATGAATGCCATTGTTATTAAACACATCAATTTCAAACTCACTTGGTTATTGTTGGAACTTAATTTTGAACTTTCAGAAATTTGGTTGATATCGAATAAGAATTCTATGTTAATAACATAAGTATCACATCAGTAGCAAAAGTAACTAGATATATGATAAACTTACAATCCCACTTAATTGCTTCTCAGCTTCAACTGTCACTAAAGTTTTGGAGTTGTATTTATAACTTTTTTAACTTAACCACCCATAGGAAATAGGTCGGACAAAATTCAGTGTTCACAGCTGCCCCTCTTTACTTGTTATTTACTTGCTAACAGATAAACTTAGGTTTGAGTGTTATCATAGTAAGTAGCTAGTAAAGAAATGAACATTAATTTTGTCAAGACCGAGATAATAATCACAATACAACATTCAGGATGAGCACACTTAGATAATGTTAGAACTTGAGGTCGTAAAATTAAATACGAGAACATAGATCGGGTACTTCCGGAACTCGATAAAGATAAAAAGGTTAAAGCGAGAATGCAGGTCGGGTACTGTCGGAACTCGATAAGATAAAAAGGTTAAAGCGAGAACGCAGGTTGGTGTATTGTTGGAATGATTCAGGGATTTGTTGAGGCACCCGTGCTGCCAAAAGGTTTCAGGGATTTGCTGAGGCACCCATGCTGCCAAAAGGTTTCAGGGATTTGTTGAGGCAGTTCCCGAATTTTCCGTGATG
>NC_032019.1:7375585-7376247 GCF_001865875.1 Lupinus angustifolius | reverse complement strand
ATAGGATGAGGACGAGCATGAGGATGAGGATAGGATGAGAATGAAGATGAGAATAGGATGAGGATGAGGATAGGATTAAGACGAGAATAAGGATGAGGATAGGATGAGGATGAGGACGAGGATAAGGATAAGATGAGGATGAGGACGAGGATGAGGAAGAGAATGAGGATGAGGATAAGATGAGGACGACGATGAGGATAAGATGAGGATGAGGATGAGTATTTGAGGATAGGATGAGGATAGGATGAGGATGAGAATGTGGAAGAGGATGAGGATGAGGATAGGATGAGGAGGATGAGGATGAGGATGAGGAAGAGGATGATGATAAGGATGAGGATAGGATTCAGTTGAAGATGAGGATAGGATGTGGATGAGGACGAGGATGAGTATCGGATGAGGATGAGGACGAGGATGGGATGATGATGAGGATGAGGATGAGGATTAGGATGAGGATAGGATGCGGACGAGAATGAGGAAGAGGATGAGGATGAGGATGAGGAAGAGGATAGAATAGGATGAGGATGATAATGCGGAAGAGGATGAGGATGAGGATGAGGATAGGATGAGGACGAGTATGAGGACGAGAATGAGGATGACGATAAGATGTGAATGAGGACGAGGATGAACATAGGATGGGGATGAGGATGAGGATGAGGATGAGG
>NC_032019.1:7375132-7375485 GCF_001865875.1 Lupinus angustifolius | reverse complement strand
GATGAGGATGAGGATGAGGATGAGGATAGGATAGGGTGAGGATGAGGATGAGGATAGGACGAGGACGAGGATGAGGATAGGATGAAGATGAGAATGTGGAAGAGGATGAGGATAGTATGAGGACGAGGATGAGGATGAGGAAGTGGATGAGGATAGGATGAGGACGAGAATCAGGTTGAGGATAGGATGATGACGAGAATGAGAATGAGGATGAGGATGAGGATAGGATGAAGACGAGGATGAAGATGAGGAAGGGGATGAGGAAGAGGGTGAGGATAGGATGACGACGAGCATGAGGATAACGATGAGGATAGGATGAGGATGAGGATGAGGATGAGACGAGAATGAGGAGG
>NC_032019.1:7374633-7375032 GCF_001865875.1 Lupinus angustifolius | reverse complement strand
AAGACGATGAGGATGAGGATAGGATGAGGATGAGGATGGGATGAGGATGAGGTTGAGGAAGAGGATAGGATGAGGATGAGGATAAGGATGTGAAAGAGGGTCAGGATGAGGATAGGATTAGCATGAGGTTGAGGATGAGGATGAGGATAAAGACAAGGATAGTGTGAGGATGAGGATGAGGATGAGGATGAGGATAGGATGAGGATGAGTATGAGGATAAGTATAGGATGAGGACGAGAATGAGGATGAAGATGAGGAAGAGGATAGGATAGCGTGTGGATGAGCATGCGGGAGAGGATGAGGATGAGGATGAGGATGAGGATGAGGATGAGTATAGGATGAGGACGAGGATGAGGATGAGGAAGAGGATAAGGATGAGGATGAGGAAGAGGATAAGGA
>NC_032019.1:7373504-7374533 GCF_001865875.1 Lupinus angustifolius | reverse complement strand
AGGATGAGGAATAGAATGAGGATGAGGAAGATGATGAGGCTATGATGAGGATGAGGATGAGGATAGGATGATGATGAGGAAGTGGATGAGGATGAGAATGGGGATGAGGATAGGATGAGGATGAGGTTGAGGTAAATGATCGGATGAGGTCGAGGAAAATGATCGGATGAGGAAGAGGATAGGATGAGGATGATGATGAGGATGAGGATAGGATGAGGATGAGGATAGGATGATGATGAGGATGTGGATGAGGATGAGGATGGGGATGAGGATGGGGATGAGGATTGGATGAGGATGAGGACGAGAATGAGGATGAAGATAGCATGAGGACGAGGATGAGGATGAGGATGAGGACGAGAATGAGGATGAGGATAGGATGTGCATGAGGATGAGGATGAGGATAGGATGAGGATGAGGATGAGGATAGAATGTGGATGAGGATAGGATGAGAATGAGGAAGAGGATGAGGAAGAGGAGGAGGATGAGTATAGGATGAGGAAGAGTATAGGACGAAGATGTGGATGAGGAAGAGGATGAGGATAGGTTGAGGAAGAGGATGAGGATAGGGCGAGGATGAGTAAGAGGATGAGGATAGGAAGAGGATGAGGATGAGGATAGGATGAGGGCGAGGGTGAGGATAGGATAGGATGAGGAGGAGGATGAGGATAGGATGAGGATGAGGATAGGATGAAGTTGAGGATGGGGATAGGATGAGGAAGAGGATGAGGACGAGGATGAGGATAAGGAGAGTATTCAGCTAAAGAGGAGGATAGGTTGAAGACGAGGATGAGGATGAGGATGAGGATGAGGATAGGATGAGGATGAGGATGTGGATAGAATGATGATGAGGAAGTGAACGAGGATGAGGATGGGGATAGGATGAAGAGGAGGATGAGGATGAGGATAGCATGAGGACGAGAATGAGGATGAGGATAGGATGAGGATGAGGAAGAGGATGAGGATTAGGATATGATGAGGACAAGAATAGGGATAGGATGTGGATGAGGACGAGGATGAGGATAGGATGAG
>NC_032019.1:7372725-7373404 GCF_001865875.1 Lupinus angustifolius | reverse complement strand
AAGAGGATGAGGATGAGGATGAGGAAGTGGATGACGATGAGGATAGGATGACAATGAGGATGGGGATGAGGATGAGGATGAGGATGAGGATGAGTATAGGATGAGGATAGGATGAGATTGTGTATTAGGATGAGGATAGGATGAGGTTGACAATGAGGATGAGGGTGAGGATGACGATGAGGATGAGGATGAGGATGAGGCTGAGGATGAGGATGAGGATGAGGATAGGATGAGGATGAGGATGTGAATGAGCGTAGGATGAGTAGGAGGCTGAGGATGAGGATGAGGATAGGATGTGGATTAGGAAGAGGATGAGATTATGATGATGATGAGGATAAGGATGAGCATAGGATGAGGATGAGGATGAGGAAGAAGATGAGGATGACGATGAGGAAGAGGATGAGTATGAGGATGAGGATGAGAATGAGGATGAAGATGAGTAGGAGGATGAGGATGAGGATGAGGATGTGGATAGGATGAGGATGAAAATGCAGAAGAGGATGAGGATGACGATAGGATGAGGACGAGGACGAGAATGAGAATGAAGGTAGGATGAGGATGAGGATAGGATGAGGACGACAATTAGGATGAGGATGAGGATGACAATGAGGATGAATATAGGATGAGGATGAGGACGAGGATGAGGACGGGGATGAGACTGAGGATGAGGATGAGGATG
>NC_032019.1:7370337-7372625 GCF_001865875.1 Lupinus angustifolius | reverse complement strand
GAGGATGTCGATGAGGATGAGGATGAGGATTAGGATAGGATGAGGAGGATGAGGATGAGGAAGAGGATAGGATTAGGATGAGTACGAGAATGAGGATAGGATGAGGATGAGAATAGGATGAGGATGAGGATGAGGACGAGAATGAGGATGAGGATAGGATGAAGATGAGGATGAGGATAGGATGCGGATGAGGAAGTGGATGTGGATGAGGATGTGGAAGACGATGACGATGAGGATGAGGATGTGGAAGAGGATGACGATGAGGATGAGGATGAGGATGGGATGAGGATAGGATGAGGATGAGGTAGAGGATGAGGATAGGATAAGGATAAGGATAGGATGAGGATGATGATAGGATGAGGATGAGAATGTGGAAGAGGATGAGGATGAGGATGAGATGAGGATAGGATGAGGATGTGGATGAGGATGAGGATGAGGAAGCGGATGAGGATGAGGATAGGATGAGGAGGAGGATGAGGATGAGGAGGATCAGGAGGATGAGGATGAGGAAGAGGATAGGATTAGGATGAGGACGAGAATGAGGTTAGGATGAGGATGAGGATAGGATGAGGATGAGGAAGAGGATGAGGATGAGGACGAGAATGAGGATGAAGATAGGATGAGGATGAGGATAGGATGAGGATGAGGAAGTGGATGTGGATGTGGAAGATGATGACGATGAGGATGAGGATGTGGAAGAGAATGACGATGAGGATGAGGATGAGCTTGGGATGAGGGTGAGGATAGGGGATGAGGATAGGAAGACGACAAGAATGAGGATGAGGATAGGATGAGGATGAGGATAGGATTGGGAAGAGAACGAAGATGAGGATAGGATGTGGATGAGGATGAGGATGAGGCTAGAATGTGGACAAGGATAGGATGATGATGAGGAAGTGGATGAGGATAGGATGAGGATGAGGTTGAGGAAAATGATCGGATGAGGATGAGGATAAGATGAGGATGCGGATGATGATGACGATGAGGATAGGATGAGGATGAGGATAGGATGATGATGAGGATGTGGATGAGGATGAGGTTGGGGATGAGGATACGATGAGGATGAGGATATGATGAGGATGGGAATTCAAAAGAGGATCAGGATGAGGATTGGGATAGGATCAGGACGAGGATGAGGATGAGGACGAGGATGAGGATGAGGAAGAGGATGAGGATGAGGATGACGATGAGGATGAGATTAAGGATAAGGATGAGGATAGGATGAGGATGAGGATGAGTAAGAGGATCAGGATGAGGAAAAGAATGAGGATGAAGATAGGATGAGGACGAGGATGAGGATGAGGATGAGGACGAGAATGAGGACGACGATAGGATGTGCATGAGGATGTTGATGAGGATAGGATGAGGATAGGATGTGGATGAGGACAGGATAAGAATGAGGAAGAGGAGGAGGAAGAGGAGGAGGAGGAGGAGGAGGATGAGGATAGGATGAGGAAGAGTCTAGGACGAAGATGTGGATGAGGAAGAGGATGAGGATAAGATGAGGATGAGGATAGGATGAGCTCGAGGATGAGGATAGGATAGGATGAGGACGAGGATGAAGATAGGATGAAGATGAGGACTGGGATAGGATGAGGATGAGGATGAGGATAGGATTAGGATGAGGAGGAGGATGAGGAAGAGGATGAGTATAGGATAAGAATAGGATGAGGATGAGGATGAGGATGAGGATGAGGATAGGATGAGGAAGAGGTGGAGGATAGGATCAGATGAGGATGATGATGAGGAAGAGGATGAGAATGAGGATAGGATGAGGATGAGGATGAGGATGAGGATGAGGATAGGATTCAGCTAAAGATGAGGATATGATGAAGACGAGGATGAGGAGGAGGATGAGGATGAGGATGAGGATAGGATGAGGACGAGGATGAGGACGAGAATGAGGAAGAGGATAGGATGAGAACGAGGATGAGGATAGGATGAAGATGAGAATGAGGATGAGAATGATGATGAGGAAGAGGATGAGGATGAGGATAGGATGAGGATGAGGAAGAGGATGAGTATGAGGATAGGATTCGGCTGAAGATGAGGATAGGATGAAGACGAGGATGAGGAGGAGGATGAGGATGAGGATGAGGATGAGGATGAGGACGAGGATGAGGATAGGATGAGGATGAGGATGACAGTAAGGATATGGATAGAATGATGATGAGGAAGTGGACGAGGATGTGGATGGGGATAGGATGAAGAGGAGGATCAGGATGAGGATAGGATGAGGATGAGGATAGGATGAGGACGAGAATGAGCATAGGATGAGGATGAGGATA
>NC_032019.1:7367258-7370237 GCF_001865875.1 Lupinus angustifolius | reverse complement strand
GAGGATGAGTATAGGATAAGGATGAGGATGAGGATGAGGATAAGGATTAGGAAGAGGAAAAGGATGACGATAGGATTAGGATGAGGATGAGGAAGAGGATGAGGAAGAGGAAGAAGATGAGGATGAGGATGAGGACGAGGATAGGATGAGGATGAAGATAGGAAGAGGATGTGGATCAGGATGAGGATGAGGATGAGGATATGACTAATATGGGGATAGGATAAGGATGAGAATGTGGAAGAGGATTGGATGAGGATGAGGATGAGGACGACGATGACGGTGAGGATGAGGATAAGGATTAGGGTGAGGATGAGGATGAGGATAGGATGAGGATGATTATAGGATGAGGATGAGAATTTGGAAAAGGATGAGGATAGGATGAGGACGACGATGAGGATGTGGATGAGGACGAGGTGAATAGGATGAGGATGAGGACGAGCAAGAGGATGAGGATGAGGATAGGATGGGGATGAGGATCAGGATAGGATGACGACGAGAATGAGGATGAGGATTGGATGTCGATGAGGTTCAGGATGAGCAAGAGGATGAGGATGAGGATGAGGATGAGGATGAGGATAGGATGTGGATGAGGATGAGGATGGGATGAGGATAGGATGAGGATGTAGATGAGGAAGCGGATGAGGAAGCGGATGAGGTTGAGGATAAGAGGAGGAGGAGGATGAGGATAAGGATGAGGATAGGATGAGGAGGATGAGGAGGATGAGGAGGATGAGGATGAGGAAGAGGATAGGATTAGGATGAGGGCGAGAATGAGGATAGGAGGAGAATGAGGATGAAGATAGGATGAGGATGAGGATGAGGATAGGATGAGGATGAGGAATTGGATGTGGATGAAGATGTGGAAGAGGATGTCGATGAGGATGTGGAAGAGGATAACGATAAGGATGACGATAGGATAAGGATGAGGATGAGGATAGGATGAGGATGAGGATGAGGATGACGATAGGATGAGGATGAGGATAGGATCAAGTTGAGGATAGGATAGGAAGAGGATGAGGATGAGGAAGAGGATGAGGATTGGAAGAGGACGAGAATGAGGAAGAGGATAGGATGAGGACGAGGATGAGGATAGGATGAAGATGAGAATGAGGATGAGGATAAGGATGAGGATAGGATTAGGACGAGGATGAGGATAGGATAGGAAGAGGATGAGGATAAGGATAGGATGAGGATGATTATGAGGATGAGGACGAGAATGAGGATGAGGACGAGGATAGGATGAGGATGAGGATGGGATGAGGACGAGAATGAGGATGAGGATAGGATGTGGATGAGGACGAGGATAGGATAGGATGAGGATGAGGATGAGAATGTGGAAGAGGATGAGGATGAGGATGAGGATAGGATGAGGACGAGAATGAGGATGAGGATAGGATGTGGATGAGGACGAGGATAGGATAGGATGAGGATGAGGATGAGAATGTGGAAGAGGATGAGGATGAGGATGAGGATAGGATGAGGACGAGAATGAGGATGAGGATGAGGATAGGATATTGATAAGAATGTGGAAGAGGATGCGGATGAGGATGAGGATAGAATCAGGAGGAGGATGAGGAGAGGATGAGGATGAGGATGAGGATAAGGATAGGATGAGGACGAGAATGAGGATGAGGATAAGGATAGGATGAGGACGAGAATGAGGATGAGGATAAGGATAGGATGAGGACGAGAATGAGGATGAGGATAAGGATAGGATGAGGACGAGAATGAGGATGAGGATAAGGAAGAGGATGAGGATGAGGATAGGATGAGGATGAGGAAGTGGATGATGATGAGGATGAGGATGTGGAAAGGATGAGGATGAGGATAGGATGAAGTAGAGGATGAGGATATGCATGAGGATAGGATGAGGATGGGGATTAGGATAGGATAAAGTAGAGGATGAGGATGAGAATATGGATGAGTATAGGATGAGGATAGGATGAGGATGAGGATGAGGATAAGGATAGGACTAGGATGGGGATAGCATGAGGATGAGAATGTGGAAGAGGATGAGGATGAGGACGAGGATGAGGATGAGGAAGAGGATAAGGATTAGGGTGAGGATGAGGAAAGGATGAGGATGAGGATGAGGATAGGATGAGGATGAGGATAGGATGAGGATGAGAATTTCGAAAAGGATGAGGATAGTTAGAGGACGACGATGAGGATGAGGATGTGGACGAGGAGAATAGGATGAGGAAGAAGATGAGCAAGAGGATGAGGATGAGGATAGGATGGGGGTGAAGATGAGGATAGGATGATGACGAGAATAAGGATGAGGATTGGATGTCGATGAGGATGAGGATGAGGATGAGCAAGAGGATGAGGATGAGGATAGGATGAGGATAGGATGTGGATGAGGATGAGGATGAGGATGAGGATTGGATGAGGATGAGGATGGGATGAGGATAGGATGAGGATGTGGGTGAGGAAGCGGATGAGGAAGCGGATGAGGATGAGGATAGGATGAGGAGGATGAGGAAGAGGAAGAGGATAGGATTAGGATGAGGACGAGAATGAGGATAGGATGAGGATGAGAATAGGATGAGGATGAGGAAGAGGACGAGAATGAGGATGAAGATAGGATGAAGATGAGGATGAGGATAGGATGCGGATGAGGAAGTGGATGTGGATGAGGATGTGGAAGACGATGACGATGAGGATGAGGATGTGGAAGAGGATGACGATGAGGATGAGGATGAGGATGGGATGAGGATAGGATGAGGATGAGGTAGAGGATGAGGATAGGATAAGGATAAGGATAGGATGAGGATGATGATAGGATGAGGATGAGAATGAGGAAGTGGATGTGGATGCGGATGTGGAAGATGATGACGATGAGGATGATGATGTGGAAGAGAATGACGATGATGATGAGGATGAGCTTGGGATGAGGGTGAGGATAGGATAAGGATGAGGATAGGATGAGGATGATGATAGGATGAGGATGAGAATGTGGAAGAGGATGAGGATGAG
>NC_032019.1:7362094-7367158 GCF_001865875.1 Lupinus angustifolius | reverse complement strand
AGGATGAGGATGAGGATGAGGATGAGGATGAGGATGAGGATGAGGATGAGGATAGGATGAGGATAGGATGAGGAAGACGATGAGGATGAGGATAGGATTAGGACTAGAATAAGGATGAGGATAGGATGTGGATGAGAATGAGAATGCGGAACATGATGCGGATGTGGATAGGATGAGTAAGAGGATGAGGATGTGGAAGAGGATGAGGATGAGGATAGGATGAGGAAGAGGATATGAGGAGGATGTGGTCGAGGACGAGGATGAGGATGAGGAAAGGATGAGGATGAGAATGCGGAACAGGATGAGGATGAGGATAAGGATAGGATGAGGATGTGGATGAGGGTAGGATAAGGATAGGATGAGGATGTGGATGAGGGTAGGATAAGGATAGGATGAGGATGTGGATGAGGGTAGGATAAGGATAGGATGAGGATGTGGATGAGGGTAGGATAAGGATAGGATGAGGATGTGGATGAGGGTAGGATAAGGATAGGATGAGGATGTGGATGAGGGTAGGATAAGGATAGGATGAGGATGTGGATGAGGGTAGGATAAGGATAGGATGAGGATGTGGATGAGGGTAGGATAAGGATAGGATGAGGATGTGGATGAGGGTAGGATAAGGATAGGATGAGGATGTGGATGAGGGTAGGATAAGGATAGGATGAGGATGTGGATGAGGGTAGGATAAGGATAGGATGAGGATGTGGATGAGGGTAGGATAAGGATAGGATGAGGATGTGGATGAGGGTAGGATAAGGATAGGATGAGGATGTGGATGAGGGTAGGATAAGGATAGGATGAGGATGTGGATGAGGGTAGGATAAGGATAGGATGAGGATGTGGATGAGGGTAGGATAAGGATAGGATGAGGATGTGGATGAGGGTAGGATAAGGATAGGATGAGGATGTGGATGAGGGTAGGATAAGGATAGGATGAGGATGTGGATGAGGGTAGGATAAGGATAGGATGAGGATGTGGATGAGGGTAGGATAAGGATAGGATGAGGATGTGGATGAGGGTAGGATAAGGATAGGATGAGGATGTGGATGAGGGTAGGATAAGGATAGGATGAGGATGTGGATGAGGGTAGGATAAGGATAGGATGAGGATGTGGATGAGGGTAGGATAAGGATAGGATGAGGATGTGGATGAGGGTAGGATAAGGATAGGATGAGGATGTGGATGAGGGTAGGATAAGGATAGGATGAGGATGTGGATGAGGGTAGGATAAGGATAGGATGAGGATGTGGATGAGGGTAGGATAAGGATAGGATGAGGATGTGGATGAGGGTAGGATAAGGATAGGATGAGGATGTGGATGAGGGTAGGATAAGGATAGGATGAGGATGTGGATGAGGGTAGGATAAGGATAGGATGAGGATGTGGATGAGGGTAGGATAAGGATAGGATGAGGATGTGGATGAGGGTAGGATAAGGATAGGATGAGGATGTGGATGAGGGTAGGATAAGGATAGGATGAGGATGTGGATGAGGGTAGGATAAGGATAGGATGAGGATGTGGATGAGGGTAGGATAAGGATAGGATGAGGATGTGGATGAGGGTAGGATAAGGATAGGATGAGGATGTGGATGAGGGTAGGATAAGGATAGGATGAGGATGTGGATGAGGGTAGGATAAGGATAGGATGAGGATGTGGATGAGGGTAGGATAAGGATAGGATGAGGATGTGGATGAGGGTAGGATAAGGATAGGATGAGGATGTGGATGAGGGTAGGATAAGGATAGGATGAGGATGTGGATGAGGGTAGGATAAGGATAGGATGAGGATGTGGATGAGGGTAGGATAAGGATAGGATGAGGATGTGGATGAGGGTAGGATAAGGATAGGATGAGGATGTGGATGAGGGTAGGATAAGGATAGGATGAGGATGTGGATGAGGGTAGGATAAGGATAGGATGAGGATGTGGATGAGGGTAGGATAAGGATAGGATGAGGATGTGGATGAGGGTAGGATAAGGATAGGATGAGGATGTGGATGAGGGTAGGATAAGGATAGGATGAGGATGTGGATGAGGGTAGGATAAGGATAGGATGAGGATGTGGATGAGGGTAGGATAAGGATAGGATGAGGATGTGGATGAGGGTAGGATAAGGATAGGATGAGGATGTGGATGAGGGTAGGATAAGGATAGGATGAGGATGTGGATGAGGGTAGGATAAGGATAGGATGAGGATGTGGATGAGGGTAGGATAAGGATAGGATGAGGATGTGGATGAGGGTAGGATAAGGATAGGATGAGGATGTGGATGAGGGTAGGATAAGGATAGGATGAGGATGTGGATGAGGGTAGGATAAGGATAGGATGAGGATGTGGATGAGGGTAGGATAAGGATAGGATGAGGATGTGGATGAGGGTAGGATAAGGATAGGATGAGGATGTGGATGAGGGTAGGATAAGGATAGGATGAGGATGTGGATGAGGGTAGGATAAGGATAGGATGAGGATGTGGATGAGGGTAGGATAAGGATAGGATGAGGATGTGGATGAGGGTAGGATAAGGATAGGATGAGGATGTGGATGAGGGTAGGATAAGGATAGGATGAGGATGTGGATGAGGGTAGGATAAGGATAGGATGAGGATGTGGATGAGGGTAGGATAAGGATAGGATGAGGATGTGGATGAGGGTAGGATAAGGATAGGATGAGGATGTGGATGAGGGTAGGATAAGGATAGGATGAGGATGTGGATGAGGGTAGGATAAGGATAGGATGAGGATGTGGATGAGGGTAGGATAAGGATAGGATGAGGATGTGGATGAGGGTAGGATAAGGATAGGATGAGGATGTGGATGAGGGTAGGATAAGGATAGGATGAGGATGTGGATGAGGGTAGGATAAGGATAGGATGAGGATGTGGATGAGGGTAGGATAAGGATAGGATGAGGATGTGGATGAGGGTAGGATAAGGATAGGATGAGGATGTGGATGAGGGTAGGATAAGGATAGGATGAGGATGTGGATGAGGGTAGGATAAGGATAGGATGAGGATGTGGATGAGGGTAGGATAAGGATAGGATGAGGATGTGGATGAGGGTAGGATAAGGATAGGATGAGGATGTGGATGAGGGTAGGATAAGGATAGGATGAGGATGTGGATGAGGGTAGGATAAGGATAGGATGAGGATGTGGATGAGGGTAGGATAAGGATAGGATGAGGATGTGGATGAGGGTAGGATAAGGATAGGATGAGGATGTGGATGAGGGTAGGATAAGGATAGGATGAGGATGTGGATGAGGGTAGGATAAGGATAGGATGAGGATGAGAATATGGAAGAGGCTTAGGATGAGGATTAGGATGAGGATGAGGATAGGTTGAGGAGGAGGATGGGGATGGGGATAGGACGAGGATAAGAATTTGGAAGAGGAGGAGGATGAGGATGAGGATGAGGATAGGATGAGGATGAGGTTGAGGAAGAGGATAGGATGAGGATCAGGATGAGGATGAGGATAGCATAGGATGAGGATGAGGTTGAGGATGAGGATAGGATGAGGATAGGATGAGGATGAGGTTGAGGAAGAGGATAGGATGAGGATCAGGATGAGGATGAGGATAGCATAGGATGAGGATGAGGTTGAGGATGAGGATAGGATGAGGATAGGATGAGGATGAGGTTGAGGAAGAGGATAGGATGAGGATCAGGATGAGGATGAGGATAGCATAGGATGAGGATGAGGTTGAGGATGAGGATAGGATGAGGATAGGATGAGGATGAGGTTGAGGAAGAGGATAGGATGAGGATCAGGATGAGGATGAGGATAGCATAGGATGAGGATGAGGTTGAGGATGAGGATAGGATGAGGATAGGATGAGGATGAGGTTGAGGAAGAGGATAGGATGAGGATCAGGATGAGGATGAGGATAGCATAGGATGAGGATGAGGTTGAGGATGAGGATAGGATGAGGATAGGATGAGGATGAGGTTGAGGAAGAGGATAGGATGAGGATCAGGATGAGGATGAGGATAGCATAGGATGAGGATGAGGTTGAGGATGAGGATAGGATGAGGATAGGATGAGGATGAGGTTGAGGAAGAGGATAGGATGAGGATCAGGATGAGGATGAGGATAGCATAGGATGAGGATGAGGTTGAGGATGAGGATAGGATGAGGATAGGATGAGGATGAGGTTGAGGAAGAGGATAGGATGAGGATCAGGATGAGGATGAGGATAGCATAGGATGAGGATGAGGTTGAGGATGAGGATAGGATGAGGATAGGATGAGGATGAGGTTGAGGAAGAGGATAGGATGAGGATCAGGATGAGGATGAGGATAGCATAGGATGAGGATGAGGTTGAGGATGAGGATAGGATGAGGATAGGATGAGGATGAGGTTGAGGAAGAGGATAGGATGAGGATCAGGATGAGGATGAGGATAGCATAGGATGAGGATGAGGTTGAGGATGAGGATAGGATGAGGATAGGATGAGGATGAGGTTGAGGAAGAGGATAGGATGAGGATCAGGATGAGGATGAGGATAGCATAGGATGAGGATGAGGTTGAGGATGAGGATAGGATGAGGATAGGATGAGGATGAGGTTGAGGAAGAGGATAGGATGAGGATCAGGATGAGGATGAGGATAGCATAGGATGAGGATGAGGTTGAGGATGAGGATAGGATGAGGATAGGATGAGGATGAGGTTGAGGAAGAGGATAGGATGAGGATCAGGATGAGGATGAGGATAGCATAGGATGAGGATGAGGTTGAGGATGAGGATAGGATGAGGATAGGATGAGGATGAGGTTGAGGAAGAGGATAGGATGAGGATCAGGATGAGGATGAGGATAGCATAGGATGAGGATGAGGTTGAGGATGAGGATAGGATGAGGATAGGATGAGGATGAGGTTGAGGAAGAGGATAGGATGAGGATCAGGATGAGGATGAGGATAGCATAGGATGAGGATGAGGTTGAGGATGAGGATAGGATGAGGATAGGATGAGGATGAGGTTGAGGAAGAGGATAGGATGAGGATCAGGATGAGGATGAGGATAGCATAGGATGAGGATGAGGTTGAGGATGAGGATAGGATGA
>NC_032019.1:7361157-7361994 GCF_001865875.1 Lupinus angustifolius | reverse complement strand
AGGATACGATGAGGATGAGGATAGGATTAGGACGAGGACAAGGATGAGGATAGGATGAGGATGAGGAAGTGGATGAGGAAGAGGATGAGAATGAGGATAAGGATGAGGATGTGGATGGGATGAGAATAGGGTGATGATAAGGATGAGGAAGAGGATGAGGATGGGGATGAGGATGAGGGTGAGGATGACGATGGGGATGAGGATGAGCATGAGGATGAGGACAGGATGAGGACGAGGATGAGGATGAGGGTGAGGACGAGGAAGAGGATGAAGACGAGGATGAGGATGAGCATGAGGATGAATATGAGGGTGAGGATGAGAATGGGGGTGAGGATAAGGATGAGGATGAGGATGCGGATAGGATGAGGATGAGGATTAGGATAGGATGAAGATGAGGATGAGGATAGGGTGTGGATGAGGAGGAGTTTGAGTATGAGGATGAGGACGAGTATCAGGATGAGGACGAGGATGAGGGTGAGAATGAGGAAGAGGATGGGGATGAGGATAGGATGAAGATGAGGATGAGGATCAGATTAGGATAAGGATAGGATGAGGGTTAGGATGAGGATAAGATGAGGACGAGAATGAGGATGAGGATAGGTTGAGGTATGAGGATAGGATGAGGACGAGAATGAGGATGAGGATGAGGATGAAGATGAGGATAGGGTGAGGATAAGGATGAGGATGAGGATAAGGACAAGATGAGGACGAGCATCAGGATGAGGATAGGATGTGGTTGAGGATGAGTATGAGGATGAGGATGAGGATGAGGATGATGATGAGGATGAGGATAGGATGAGGATTTGGATGAGGATGAGGATAGGATGAGGATGAGGA
>NC_032019.1:7360153-7361057 GCF_001865875.1 Lupinus angustifolius | reverse complement strand
AGGATGAGGAGGAGGAGGAGGATGAGGATGAGGATGATGATAGGATGAGGATGAGGATGAAGATGAGGATGAGGATAGGGATAAGATAAGGATAGGATAGGATTAGGACGAGCAGGAGGATGAGGTTAGGATGTGGATGAGGACGAGGATGAGGATCGGATAGGATGAGGATGTGGATGAGGAAGAGGATGAGGATGAGGACAGGATGACGATGAGGAAGAGGAAGAGGATGAGGATGAGGATGAGGATAGGATGAGGATAGGATGTGGAAGAGGATCAGGATGAGGATGAGGATAGGATGAGAAGGAGAATGAGGATGAGGATGAGGATGAGGATGAGGATGAGGATGAGGATGAGGATGAGGTTAGCACGAGGATGTGGATGAGCATGAGGATGAGCATGAGGACGAGGAAGAGGATGAGGATGAGGAAGAAGATGAGATTGTGGATGAGATATGATGAGGATGAGGTGTGGATGAGGATAGGATGAGGACGAGAATGAGGATGTGGATGAGGATTGGATGAGGACGAGCATTAGGATGAGGATGAGGATGAGGATGAGGATGAGGATTTGGATAGGATGACGATGAGGATGAGGATGAGGTTGAGGAGGAGGATAGGATGAGGATGAGGATCAGGTTGACGATGTGGACGAGGATGAGGGTGAGGGTGAAGATGACGATGACGATGTGGATAGGATGAGGATAGGGTGAGGATGAGGATGAGGAAGAGGATGAGGATGAGGATGAGGGTGAGGATGAGAATGGGAGTGAGGATGAGGATGAGGATGAGGATGCGGATTGGATGAGGATGAGGATTAGGATAGGATGAATATGGAGGTATGGATAGGATGTGGATGAGAACGAGCATGAGGATGAGGATGAGGATGAGGATAGGATGAGGAT
>NC_032019.1:7359628-7360053 GCF_001865875.1 Lupinus angustifolius | reverse complement strand
GGATGAGGATAGGATGAGGACGAGAATGAGGATGTGGATGAGGATTGGATGAGGACGAGCATTAGGATGAGGATGAGGATGAGGATGAGGATTTGGATAGGATGATGATGAGGATGAGGATGAGGAGGAGGATAGGATGAGGATGAGGATCAGGATGTGGATGTGGACGAAGATGAGGGTGAGGGTGAGGATGACGATGACGATGTGGATAGGATGAGGATAGGGGGAGGATGAGGATGAGGAAGAGGATGACGATGAGGATGAGGGTGAGGATGAGAATGGGGGTGAGGATGACGATGAGGATGAGGATGCGGATTGGATTGGATGAGGATGAGGATTAGGATAGGATGAATATGAAGATATGGATAGGATGTGGATGAGAACGAGCATGAGGATGAGGATGAGGATGAGGATAGGATGAGGAT
>NC_032019.1:7355998-7359528 GCF_001865875.1 Lupinus angustifolius | reverse complement strand
CTTCAAAAAGAGAGGAGGAGAATTGGTGTTGAACCAATTGATACATTGGAAGATATGAAGTTGATCATGAGGAGACGGTTTGTTCCTAACTCCTATCAAAGGGATATTCATAACAAACTACAAAGGCTCACACAAGGGTCTAAAAGTGTTGATGAATATTTCAAGGAAATGGAGTTAACCTGATTGAGATCTAATTTTCATGAAGACCGAGAAGCCACTATGGCAAGGTTCTTACATGGATTGAATCAAGATATCCAAGACATTGTTGAATTACAACACTATGTTGAGTTGGATGATCTTGTGCAACAAGCAATGAAGGTAGAGGAGCAATTGAGGCAAAAAAAGTCTAAATTCTCTTCTAGTTCTAATTCCAAATATCAATCATCAAGGTGGGTGGACAAACTCAACAAGGAGAGTCCAACGAAGGAAGTGACACCTAGCACCAAGGGAGCCGTGACTACAAGCCAAGGTAAACTAGTTGTGGTCCCAAGTCAACGGAGTAGAGATGTCAAGTGTTTCAAGTATTTAGGCCTTGGACACATTGCTTCTCAATGCCCTACAAGGAAGACAATGATTATGACTAATGGAGAGATAGAATCTCAATCTGAAGCCTCAAGTGATGAAGAGAATGGTCATGAGGAGGATGATGCTAAAGTTCCTGAAGGTGACTTGCTTGTTGTGAGGAGGCTATTAGGAAGCCAAATTAAAGACCAAGAAGCTGACCAAAGAGGAAACATCTTCCACACAAGATGTCTAGTTGGTGGTAAGGTTTGTTGTTTGATAATTGATAGTGGAAGTTGCACCAATGTGGCTAGTACAAGGCCAGTGTCAAAACTAAACCTTGAAACTAAGACACATCCCACTCCATACCGCTTGCAATGGTTGAGTGAGGAAGGAGAAATGCTTGTTGATAAAGAAGTTGAAGTTCCTTTTACTATTGGAAACTATGAGGATTCAGTTTTATGTGATGTGGTGGATATGGAGGCTAGTCATTTGTTACTAGGTCGTCCATGGCAGTATGATAAAAAGGCAACACATGATGGAGGAACAAACAAGTATACATTGATACACAACAAAAGAAGGTTGATACTTTCTCCATTAACACCTGAACAAGTACTAGAGGATAAGCATATCTTGAAAAGAAAAATAGCACTAGAAAAAAAGAAAATGAGAGAAAAACAAAAGAGAGTGAGAAGAAACAAAAAGAGAAAAAGCCACTATATCTTATGGATAAAGTAGAAGATCAACGAGTTGTTCTAACCAAACAACCCACTATACCCCTATTTGTTTTCACAATTAAATTTGTTTTACCCAAAAATATTTCTAGAATCTTTCAGGAGCTTGGAGTCATCAAAGGAGTTGATGTCGGATGGGAGTCCAAGACAATGATCACTTGTCTTGAGATTGGACTCATGGATGGCTTAGTCAATCAAATGGAATTTACTAAAGATTGTACCAAATCGTAAAGCATCAGAAAGCAAGGGAAGTATTTAACTAATAATGATTTAGAAAATATTAATGGTTTGTTTCCATTTGATGTAGGTGAAGAAGACACAATTTTGAGGTCTTAATATCTTCAAGAAGGGGGGATGATTTGAACCTCAAAGAGCCTAACCTTGATCTTGGTGGTCTTGAAGGCATAAGTGGTCCTATGACTAGGGCTCGGGCAAAAAGGGCTCAAAATGCCCATGGTCAACTCATAATGTTGATCCATGATGGTGAGCCAAAAATAATCCAAGGGGCTGTAAAGATGCTCACTAGCATCTTGGTCCATGGTTCTAACTGAGCCAAGGATGGACCAGGCCATGCGCAAGACTCAGGCTACGGGTCTAAGCAAGGCGCCAAAAATGGCCCTGGCACGGAGCTAGACACATCAGGCTCAATTCCTGACCGAGACAACTCTAACCAAGTTGGGGACTTTGGTGCACCCAGTGGTGCACCAGGCGTTGGGCCAAACTGGCCTGGCCAGGAAATCTGACCGAGGCGCATGCGCCAAGCGTGCCGCATCAAGCACTGGGCGTAGCATGACCAAGTCAGGCCTAGCCAATTTAATTAGTTTTGAGTAAATTTAATTTTTATAATAAATGTGTTGGCTAACTTTTGTCCAACACTTAGTTTATTTAATTAGAGTATGTTTGTAATAAATCTGCCCATAAAAATTGACCAGAATGAAAATTGACTCGTGGATGATTAAGACAAGCCTAAAAGTGTAACCGACACTTTAATACATGGACCAACTTATTATTTTAGTGAACCAAACTCATTCTAACTTTGTCTAATATTATTTGGCAGGTAAATAAAGACTATTGTAGCCGTTGGAAGGAGATTGCTCAAGGGAAAACACAAAGTGACCGTGGAGGAGCTTAATGGAGCATTTATGAGGCTTAAACACTATGTTTGGACCGTTGGAGCTAAATCCACCATTGGCACAATTCATTCAGAATAATCCTAAGTTAATTTCAGAGTTGTTGGATAAAATTTGCTCGTGTGGAATTTGCATATGGCCGTTTGAGACCTTAATGGTGCATTAATGGTGCTTTATGCACATGTCCTAGCCGTTGGCAGCCTACCATATTGCACCAATGGCATCCTATGCTATTTAGTGCTTCCTTAATCAACACTTAGCCGTGGGAAATTCATTCCTTAGCAAAGGAATCCTATGCCAAGAGCAAGTGGACCCGAGGAGCATTAAGGAGGCTTAAATCCAACATTTTCCATGTGCCAAATTTAGAAGAATCATGTGAAGCTCATCAAGGCTGACTCGTGAGCATTAAGGATTCTTCAAGTCTCTTGATCATTTCACTTAATGGTTGAGTCGTGCACTTAAGAAGAAAAGGAATCCCATGCTCATCCAACCGTGGCATTCAAGTTCATTAGGCCAAGTCATTAAGTTTGTTTTCAATTGTAATAAGGCACATGTGGTATTTCCTTTACTACTCGAATATAGTCTAAATTAGGAGTAGATTCATTTGCTTTTAAAGTAACCAATGTTAGAGCGCTAAGCATGCACCTTAGTTACCAACCGTGGGAGCCTTAGAAGCTTGCCTATAAATGTAATGCTTCTTATTATGAAATAAACACATTGAGTGAAAAGTAAATTGCATTCCTTTGTGAATAAAAGTGGATTATATCCTTGTGAGAGTATTCTCCAAAACTTCTTGGCTGAACCAAGATTAGAAGTTCTTATCAAGATCCAAGTTCTTGTGGCGAGCATCACATTGGCTTATCAAACAACTGAATTGTTTGTGGCGCCTTCACCTCAAATCTTTTCCATCTTCCTTTATCCAAACACAAGTTATTTCTGCTGCATAATCTCAAGGGCTCTACTCAATCGTGAGCTTAGGCCATACACCAACCAAGATAGATCGTTTCAAGAGCCTTTTACCCAAAGAGGTTCACATCAAGGATGAGGATAACATCTGGATGAGGATGAGGTTAGGATGTGGACGAGAATAAGGATGAGGATGAGGATGAGTATGGGATGAGGATGAGGATAGGATGAGGATGTGGATGAGGAAGCGGATGAGGAT
>NC_032019.1:7353012-7355898 GCF_001865875.1 Lupinus angustifolius | reverse complement strand
TAAGGATAAGGGTGATGATAGGATGAGGATGAGGAAGAGGATGAGGATGAGAACGGGGATGAGGATGATGATGAGGATAGGATGAGGAGGAGAATGAGGTTGAGGATGAGGATGTGGTTGACGACGAGGATGTGGATAGGATGAGGATGAGGATAGGATGAGGATGCGGATGAGTATGAGGATCAGAATGAGGATGAGAATAGGATGAGGATGAGGATAGGATGAGGATGAGGTTGAGGAAGAGGATAGGCTGAGGATGGGGATGAGGATGAGGATAGGATGTGGATCATGACGAGGATAAGATGAGGACGAGAATGAGGATGAGGATATGATAGGATGAGCATATGGATGAGGATGAGGATATGATGAGGATGTGGATGTGGATGAGGATGAGGAGGAGGATTAGGATAGGATAGGATGAGGATGAGAATGAGGATGAGGATAGGATGTCGATGTGGACGAGGATGAGGATAGGATAGGATAGGATGAGGATGAGGATGAGAATGTGGAAGAGGATGAGGATGAGGATGAGAATTGGATGAGGAGGAGGATGAGGATGAGGATAGGGTGAGGAGGAGGATGAGGATAGGATGTGGATGTGGATGACGACGAGGATGAGGATATGATAGGATGAGGATGAGGATAAGGATGCGGATAGGCAATGAGGATGAGGATAGGAAGTTGTTGACGACGAGGATGAGGATAGGATGAGGATGAGGATAGGATGAGGATGAGGATAGGATGAGGATGAGGATAGGATGAGGATGAGGATAGGATGAGGATGAGGATAGGATGAGGATGAGGATAGGATGAGGATGAGGATAGGATGAGGATGAGGATAGGATGAGGATGAGGATAGGATGAGGATGAGGATAGGATGAGGATGAGGATAGGATGAGGATGAGGATAGGATGAGGATGAGGATAGGATGAGGATGAGGATAGGATGAGGATGAGGATAGGATGAGGATGAGGATAGGATGAGGATGAGGATAGGATGAGGATGAGGATAGGATGAGGATGAGGATAGGATGAGGATGAGGATAGGATGAGGATGAGGATAGGATGAGGATGAGGATAGGATGAGGATGAGGATAGGATGAGGATGAGGATAGGATGAGGATGAGGATAGGATGAGGATGAGGATAGGATGAGGATGAGGATAGGATGAGGATGAGGATAGGATGAGGATGAGGATAGGATGAGGATGAGGATAGGATGAGGATGAGGATAGGATGAGGATGAGGATAGGATGAGGATGAGGATAGGATGAGGATGAGGATAGGATGAGGATGAGGATAGGATGAGGATGAGGATAGGATGAGGATGAGGATAGGATGAGGATGAGGATAGGATGAGGATGAGGATAGGATGAGGATGAGGATAGGATGAGGATGAGGATAGGATGAGGATGAGGATAGGATGAGGATGAGGATAGGATGAGGATGAGGATAGGATGAGGATGAGGATAGGATGAGGATGAGGATAGGATGAGGATGAGGATAGGATGAGGATGAGGATAGGATGAGGATGAGGATAGGATGAGGATGAGGATAGGATGAGGATGAGGATAGGATGAGGATGAGGATAGGATGAGGATGAGGATAGGATGAGGATGAGGATAGGATGAGGATGAGGATAGGATGAGGATGAGGATAGGATGAGGATGAGGATAGGATGAGGATGAGGATAGGATGAGGATGAGGATAGGATGAGGATGAGGATAGGATGAGGATGAGGATAGGATGAGGATGAGGATAGGATGAGGATGAGGATAGGATGAGGATGAGGATAGGATGAGGATGAGGATAGGATGAGGATGAGGATAGGATGAGGATGAGGATAGGATGAGGATGAGGATAGGATGAGGATGAGGATAGGATGAGGATGAGGATAGGATGAGGATGAGGATAGGATGAGGATGAGGATAGGATGAGGATGAGGATAGGATGAGGATGAGGATAGGATGAGGATGAGGATAGGATGAGGATGAGGATAGGATGAGGATGAGGATAGGATGAGGATGAGGATAGGATGAGGATGAGGATAGGATGAGGATGAGGATAGGATGAGGATGAGGATAGGATGAGGATGAGGATAGGATGAGGATGAGGATAGGATGAGGATGAGGATAGGATGAGGATGAGGATAGGATGAGGATGAGGATAGGATGAGGATGAGGATAGGATGAGGATGAGGATAGGATGAGGATGAGGATAGGATGAGGATGAGGATAGGATGAGGATGAGGATGAGGATAGGATTAGGATAGGACGATGACGAGGATGACGATAGGATGACGATGAGGATGAGGAAGAGGATGAGGATTAGGATTAGGATGAGGATGAGGATAGGATGAGGATGAGGTTGAGGAAGAGGATAAGATGAGGATGAGGATAGGATGGGGATGAGGATGAGAATAGGAAGAGGATGAGGATAGGCTGAGGACGAGGATAAGGATCAGGATAGGACGTGGATCAGGACGAGGACATGATGAGGACGAGAATGAGGATGAGGATAGGATGTGGATGAGGATGAGGATGAGAATGAGGATAGGATAGGGTAGGATGAGGATAGGATGAGGGTGAGGATAGNNNNATGAGGATGAGGATGAGGACATGGATGAGGATGAGGATGAGGATTAGGATAGGATGAGGAGGAGAATGAGGATGAGGATAGGACGTGGATGACGACGAGGATGAGGATAGGATGACGATGAGGATGAGGATTAGGATGAAGAAGAGGATGAGGATGAGGATCAGGATGAGGATGAGGATAGGATGAGGATGAGGTTGAGGAAGAGGATAGGATGGGGATGAGGATAAGGATATGATGAGGATAGGATGGGGATAAGGATGAGGATAGGATGAGGATAGGATGGGGATGAG
>NC_032019.1:7352710-7352912 GCF_001865875.1 Lupinus angustifolius | reverse complement strand
AGGATGAGGATGAGGGTAGGACGAGGATGAGGATATGCTGAGGATGAGGTTGAGGAAAAGGATAGGATGAGGATGAGGATAGGATGACGAGAATGAGGATGAGGATAGGATGTGGATGAGGATGAGGATAGTATAGGATGAGGATGAGGATAGGATCATGGTGAGGGTAGGATGAGGATAAGAATGTGGAAGAGGATGAGGA
>NC_032019.1:7350799-7352610 GCF_001865875.1 Lupinus angustifolius | reverse complement strand
AGGATAGGATGAGGTGGAGAATGAGGATGAGGATGAGGATAGGACGAGGATGAGGATAGTATGAGGATAGTGTGAGGATGAGAATGTGGAAGAGGATGAGGATGAGTATAAGGATAGGATTAGGAAGAGGATGAGGATGAGGATGAGTGATAGAATCCCTTTTGGGAGGATTCTGCATTGTTTGTTGATCGTTCTTGAATTTAAGTCCCTTTGAAATGTAATTGTGATTTGCACTTTGAAACTTGTGAATTTTTGGTTGGTTTTAATTTGGGGGATTCTTTTGGCCCTGGACTATGAGTGATGTTGGGATTGTCTTTGGTTGTTTGGGGAATATATTTGGCCGTGGGATTTTTGGGTTTGGTTAAAGGGGAAGTGTGTTGTATTTAGGTAGTGATTTGGTTGTGGGTTTTTGGTGGCCGTGAGGATTAGGGTTATGTGAGGGTGTTTTATGGGTGTTTGGCCGTGGGAAGTGAGGGGATTTTGGGTGGTTTTGGTGAGTGTTTGGCCGTGGTTTGGGAACAAGAAGATGGAGAAGACAAGAAGGATGGAGGCGCCACAAGAAGTGATTCTTGATAAGCCTTAAGGAATTTTCGCCACAAGATGAGTATCTTGATAAGAAAACAAACTTGGTTGAACCAAGAACACTAGGAGGAATGCACTCACTAGCTATGGAATATTTCCAACAAAAATCTGAATTGTTTTATTCATAAGGCAATTCGGTTACATATAGGCCAAGCCTTGATTCAACATGAATGAGTGAGTAAATTACATTGATTTGCATTCAACTACCTTATTGATTCAAATAAAAAACGTGTGGAGCACTTTGCTGAGGATTAATGCTCATGAAATTATTTCCATATGGGGCTGTTCTTGGTTGGCTACTTTCCTTTTGGTCCTTCCTCAAAGAAAGCATGTACCAAGCCCTCTTAATAGGAGAATTCGGTTGCTTGGGTGTTGTAGTTGCCTTGGCCGAATTCCCACAGGTGTAAATCTTAATTCGGTAGGTTTTTAAAGCTTGCCATTATCTTCTTGATTTGGAGAAGATTTGAATTCTGATTACCTTGGCCTAATTCCTCCATGTGCTAATCTTGAATAAGGAAAGTTTTTGAATGGATTCCCTTGCATTTACACGCCATCCTCACATAAGGAAAGTTTTGGACCTCCTTGATGGCATTCCAATCTGAGTTGAACTGAATAAGGGAAGTTTTTGAATGGATTCCCTTGCCTTTACACGCCATCCTCATATATGGAAAGTTTTGGACCTCCTTGATGGCATTCCAATATGATTTGTTTAGATTAGGAAACAAATTCCATGGTTTGAGGAGCCCTTGGTATTTGCCTTAGAAGATCCCCACGTGCTCTTCCAAAATAGGTAAGACTTCATTGTGTCTTCATGGCCTTTCAAAGGTGGATGTACGGCTTGGCCAACAAGGAAAGGCTTTCCTTGATTTGCACGTCCTTTCCAAGAAAGGAAGGTATTGATACCTCCTTTAACACATGTCTTGTACCTGGATTACATGATTCCTAATGGCATTTATTACAACTAGAAGTTTGGACACTTAAAACCAGAATGGGCAAATAGTTATTGTTTGACCAATAAGGAAAAGGAATTAAATTCTAAACTACATGTGGGCATGATAATCCCCCACTTATTAATTAGAACTCCCACACGCCTCAATTGGACCCTCCTTGGCCGTGGCCAACTTGGGTTATTTCTATGAAAATAGTGCAATGTATGGGCTTGATCTCCTTGCTGGGCTTTGTTGATTTAGTCACTTCCTCCACTAATAGGTTGAGAGTTTGGTGTGCTT
>NC_032019.1:7350425-7350699 GCF_001865875.1 Lupinus angustifolius | reverse complement strand
GACGAGGATGAGGATGAGGAAGTGGATGGGGATGAGGATGAATGTAGGATGAGGATGAATGTCGGATGAGGATGAGGAAGAGGATGAGGATGAGGATGAGGACGAGGAGGAGGATAGGATTATGATAGGATGAGGATGAGGATGTGGAAGGGGATGAGGATGAGGATGAGGATGAGAATGCGGATGGGGATAGCATGAGGATGAGGAAGTGGATGAGGATGAGGATGAATGTAGGATGAGGATGAGGAAGAGGATGAGGATGAGGATGAGGATG
>NC_032019.1:7349399-7350325 GCF_001865875.1 Lupinus angustifolius | reverse complement strand
GAGGATGAGGATGAGGATGAGGATGAGGATGAGGATAGGATAGGATGCGGATGAGGATAAGGATAAGGGTGATGATAGGATGAGGATGAGGAAGAGGATGAGGATGAGAACGGGGATGAGGATGATGATGAGGATAGGATGAGGAGGAGAATGAGGTTGAGGATGAGGATCTGGTTGACGACGAGGATGAGGATAGGATGAGGATGAGGATAGGATGAGGATGCGGATGAGTTTGAGGATCAGAATGAGGATGAGAATAGGATGAGGATGAGGATAGGATGAGGATGAGGTTGAGGAAGAGGATAGGCTGAGGATGGGGAAGAGGATGAGGATAGGATGTGGATCATGACGAGGATAAGATGAGGACGAGAATGAGGATGAGGATATGATAGGATGAGCATGTGGATGAGGATGAGGATATGATGAGGATGTGGATGAGGAGGAGGATTAGGATAGGATAGGATGAGGATGAGAATGAGGATGAGGATAGGATGTCGATGTGGACGAGGATGAGGATAGGATAGGATAGGATGAGGATGAGGATGAGAATGTGGAAGAGGATGAGGATGAGGATGAGAATTGGATGAGGAGGAGGATGAGGATGAGGATAGGGTGAGGAGGAGGATGAGGATAGGATGTGGATGTGGATGACGACGAGGATGAGGATATGATAGGATGAGGATGAGGATAAGGATGCGGATAGGATGACGATGAGGATAGGATGAGGAGGACCATGAGGATTAGGATAGGAAGTTGTTGACGACGAGGATGAGGATAGGATGAGGATGAGGATGAGGATGAGGAAGAGGATGACGATTAGGATGAGTACGAGGAAAGGATGAGGATGAGTTTGAGGATAGGATGAGGATGAGGTTGAGGAAGAGGATAGGATGGGGATGAGGATAGGATGAGGACGAGAATGAGGA
>NC_032019.1:7347983-7349299 GCF_001865875.1 Lupinus angustifolius | reverse complement strand
GAGAATGAGGATTAGGATGAGGATGAGGAGAGGATGAGGACAGGATGAGGATAGGATGAGTATGAGGTCGAGGAAGAGGATAGGATGAGGATGAGGACAGGATGGGGATGAGTATGAGCATAGCAAGAGGATGAGGATGGGCTAAGCACGAGAATGAGGATGAGGATATGATGTGGATCAGGACGAGGATAGGATGAGGACGAGAATGGGGATGAGGATGAGGATGATGATGAGGATGAGGATGAGGATGAGGATAGGATTAGGATAGGATGAGGATAGGATGAGGATGAGGATGAGGATAAGGATAAGAATGAGGATGAGGATGAGGATAAGGATAAGAATGAGGATGAGGATGAGTATAGTATACAAATGAGGACGAGGATGAGACTGAGGATAGGATGAGGATGAGGATGAGGATAGGATTATGATAGGATTAGGATAGGATGATGACGAGGATGAGGATAGGATGACGATGAGGATGAGGAAGAGGATAAGGATGAGGATTAGGATGAGGATGAGGATAGGATGAGGAAAGGATGAGGATGAGGTTGAGGAAGAGGATAGGATGAGGATGAGGATAGGATGGGGATGAGGATGAGGATAGGAAGAGGATGAGGATAGGCTGAGGATAAGGATGAGGATAGGATGTGGATCAGGACGAGGACATGATGAGGATAGGATGAGGATAGGATGAGGAGGAGAATGAGGATGAGGATAGCATGTTGTTGACGACGAGGATGAGGATAGGATGAGGATGACGATGAGGTTAGGAAGGGGATGAGGATGAGGATGAGGATAGGATAGGATGAGAATGAGGATGAGGATAGGATGTGGATCAGGACGAGGATAGGATGAGGATGAGAATGAGGATGAGGATATGATGAGGAGGAGGAGGATGAGCATAGGATGAGGAGGACGTTGAGGATGAAGAAGAGGAAAGGATGAGGACGATAATAAGAATGAGGATAGGATGAGGATGAGGATAGGTTGAGGATGAAAATGAGGATGAGGATGTGGATTGGACAAGGATGAGGATAGGATGAGGATGAGAATAAGGATGAGGATGCGGATTGGATGGGGATGAGGATTAAATGAGGATGAGGAAGAGGATGAGGATGAGGATATTATGAGGACAAGTATAAGGATCAGCATAGGATGACGATGAGGATAGGATGAGGACGACAATGAGGATGAGGATAGGATGAGGACGAGGATGAGGATAGGATGAGGATGAGGATGAGGAAGTGGATGAGGATGAGGATAGGATGAGGATGTGGAAGAGGATGAGGATGAGGATGAGGATGAGGAAGACGATG
>NC_032019.1:7347547-7347883 GCF_001865875.1 Lupinus angustifolius | reverse complement strand
GATGAGGATGAGGATGAGAATGAGGATGAGGATGAGGATGAGGATGAGGATGAGGATGAGGATGAGGATGAGGATGAGGATGAGGATAGGATGACGATGAGGATGAAGATGAGGATAGGGTGAGGATGAGAATAAGGATGAGGATGAGTATGAGGATGAAGATGAGGATGAGTATAGGTTGTGGATCAGGACGAGGATAGGATGAGGACGAGAATGAGGGTGAGGATAGGTAGCGGATGAGGACGAGGATGAGGATAGGATAGGATGAGGATTGGTTGAGGATGAGGATAGGATGAGGAGGAGAATGAGGATGAGGATAGGATGTGTATGACGACG
>NC_032019.1:7346378-7347447 GCF_001865875.1 Lupinus angustifolius | reverse complement strand
AAAGCCCATGGGGCATGCTTTTAGATTTGGCCCACTTGCAAACAATGCAATTCTCATAGTGCCTTTGCACATCTCGCCTCATGTGGGTCAGTAAAAGTGTTCTTGTAACATATCTAGGATCTTTTAGACCCCAAAGTGGCCCATTAGGCCCCCTTCATGAGATTCCTTAACAAGCAAGTCTCTAATGGATACTTTAGGCATACACAAACATTTTTCTTTAAAGAAATATCCATCTTGCCTATAGTATCCATCATCAACAACATTTTCACATTTATTATACATATCATCAAATTTATTATCATTAACATACAAATCTTTGATTAATTCAAATCCCAGCAGTTTTGTTTCAAGAGTAGAAAGCAAAGTATTCATAGAGCATCGGCCACAGTATTGGCTTTTCCCTTCTTATGTTTTATGACATAAGGGAATTGCTCTAGGAATTCAACCCACTTAGCATGTCTTTTATTTAACTTATCTTGCCCTTTCAAATATTTTAGTGACTCATGGTCACTACGTATGACAAACTCCTTGGGCAGGAGGTAATGCTTCCAAATTTGTAGTGCCCTTACCAAGGCATACAATTCCTTGTCATAGGTGGAATAATTCAACATTGGGCCACCTAGTTTCTCACTGAAATAAGCTACTGGGTGTCCTTCCTGCATTAACACAACTCCAATTCCCACATTAGATGCATCACATTCTATTTCAAAAGATTTTGTAAAATTAGGCAAAACAAGAATGGGTGCATTGGTTAGTTTTTCTTTAAGCCTCTTAAAGGCTTCCTCTTGTTTGTCACCCCATTTAAAACCGACATTCTTTTTAACAACCTCGTTAAGAGGTGTAGCTAGGGTACTGAAGTCCCTAAAGAAGCGTCGGTAGAAGCTAGCCAATCCATGGAAGCTTCTAACATCAGTTATGGTTTTTGGGGTGGGCCAATCCTGAATGGCCTTAATCTTTTCCTTATCAACATGGACCCATTGGGCATTAATTAGGAAGCCCAAGAATATCACATGGTCCACACAGAAAGAATATTTCTCAATATTAGCATACAATTTCTCTTTTCTTAACA
>NC_032019.1:7345989-7346278 GCF_001865875.1 Lupinus angustifolius | reverse complement strand
TCAGTACACATTCTCTAGGACCCATCCTTTTTGGGAAAAAGGATGATAGGGACAACACCAGGGCTCATGCTTTCCTGAACCCATCCCTTTTGCATCAACTCCCCCACTTGCCTTTGGGTATCTTGAGTATCATGAGGATTGCTCCAATAGGCAGGCCTATTGGCCAAAGATGCTCCGGGAATGAGATCAATATGATGCTCAATTCCCCTTAAAGGGGGAGGCCACGTGGGACCGCTTGAGGAAATACATCCTCAAATTCCTGTAGAAAACTTTTTACAGAATCAGGAAA
>NC_032019.1:7345804-7345889 GCF_001865875.1 Lupinus angustifolius | reverse complement strand
AATGGATTCCCTTGCCTTTACACACCATCCTCATGTAAGGAAAGTTTTCAACCTCCTTGATGGCATTCCAATCTTCTTTGTTTGG
>NC_032019.1:7344935-7345799 GCF_001865875.1 Lupinus angustifolius | reverse complement strand
ATGGCATTCTAATCTGAGTTAAATTGATAAGGAAAGTTTTTGAATGGATTCACTTGCCTTTACACACCATCCTCATGTAAGGAAAGTTTTCGACCTCCTTGATGGCATTCCAATCTTCTTTGTTTGGATTAGGAAACAAATTCCATGGTTTGATGAGCCCTTTGTATTTGCCTTAGAAGATCCCCACATGCACTTCCAAAATAGGTAAGACTTCATTGTGTCTTCATGGCCTTTCAAATGTGGATGCATGGCTTGGCTAACAACGAAAGGCTTTCCTTGATTTGAACGTCTTTTTCCAAGAAAGTAAGGTATTGATGCCTCCTTTAACACATGTCTTGTACCTGGATTACAAGATTCCTAATGCCATTTATTACAACTAGAAGTTTGGACACTTAAAGCCCAAAAAGGAAAGTAGTTATTGTTTGACAAATAAGAAATCGCCACTTATTAATTAGAACTCCCACACGCCTCAGTGGGACCCTCCTTGGTCGTGGCCAACTTGGGTTATTTCTATGAAAATAGTGCAATGTATGGGCTTGATCTCCTTGCTGGGCTTTATTGATTTTGTCACTACCTCCACTAATAGGTTGAGAGTTTGGTGTGCCTTCTCGGTTCTGGACCGGGTCATGGGCCCTCCTACCCTCATACCTCTTCCTTATTGATGGGCCTTGGTTGATTCATATCATTGAGGATGAGGATTAGGATAGGATGAGGACAAGAATGAGGATGAGAATAGGATGAGGACGAGAATGAGGATGAGGATGAGGATTGGATGAGGATGAGGAAGAGGATGAGGATAGGATGAGGACGAGAATGAGGATGAGGATAGGATGAGGATGAGGATGAGGATAGGATGAGGAGGAG
>NC_032019.1:7344172-7344835 GCF_001865875.1 Lupinus angustifolius | reverse complement strand
GAGGATGGGGATGAGGATGAGGATGAGGATGAGGATGAGGATGATGATGAGGATGAGGATGAGGATGAGGATAAGGATAGGAGGTGGATGAGGAAGATAGGAGGAGGATGAGGATGACGACGAGGATGAAGATAGGATGAGGATAAGGATGAGGATGAGGATAGGATAGGATGAAGAGGAGGATGAGGATGAGGATAGGATGACAACGAGCATGTGGATGACGATAGGTTGAGGATGAGGATGTAGATAGGATGAGGATAGGATGATGATGAAGAATTGGGTGAGGATGATGATGGGAATGAGGAAAGGAAGATGAAAGGATGAGGATGAGGTTGAGAAAGAGGATAGGATGAGCATAGGATGAGGATGAGGATCACGATCAGGATAGGATGAGGATGAGGATGAGGGTGAGGATAGGATGAGGACGAGAATGAGGATGAGGATAGGTTGAGGATGAGGATGAAGATTGGATGACGATAGGATTAAGACTAGAATGAGGTAGAGGATAGGATGTGGATGACGACGAGGATGAGGAAGAGGATGAGGATGAGGATGACAAAGAGGATGAGGATATCGATAGGATGAGGATAAGATGAGGATGAGGAAGATGATGAGGATGAGGATAGGACGAGGATGAGGATGAGGATAGGATAAGGACGAGAA
>NC_032019.1:7343175-7344072 GCF_001865875.1 Lupinus angustifolius | reverse complement strand
GAGGATGAGGATGATGATAGGATGTGGATGAGGATGAGGATGAGGATAGGATGAGGATAGGATGAGGATAAGGATAGCATGAGGTTCAGGAAGAGGACAGGATGAGGATGACGACGAGGAAAGGATGAGGATGACGATAGGACGAGGATGAGAATGTGGAAGAGGATGAGGATGAGGATAGGATGTGGATAGGATGAGGATGAGGATGAGGATAGGATGAGGTTGAGGAAGAGGACAGGATGATGAAGAGAATGAGGATGATGATGAGGATAGGATGAGGATGAGGATGAGAATGTGGAAGAGGATGAGGATATGGTTAAGGATAGGATGAGGACGAGAATGAGGATGAGGATGAGGATGAGGTTGAGGATGAGGATGAGTATAGGATGAGGATGAGGATGAGGATGAGGATAAGGATGAGGACGAGGATGAGGATAGGATAAGGACGAGAATGAGGATTAGGATAGGATTAGGACGAGGAAATGATGAGGATGAGGATGTGGAATAGGATGAGGATGAGGAAGAGGATGACGATGAGGATAAGGACGAGGATGAGGATGAGGATAGGATGTGGACGAGAATGAGGATGAGGGTAGGATGTGGATGAGGATGAGGATAGGATGAGGACGAGGATGTGGGTGAGGAAGCGGATGAGCATAGGATGAGGATAGGATGAGGATGAGGATAAAGGATGAGGATAGGATGAGGATAGAGATGAGCATAGGAGGAGGATGAGGACGAGGATGAGGATAGGATGAGGAGGAGGATGAGGATGAGGATGAGGAAGAGGATAGGATGAGGATCAGCATGAGCATGAGGATAGAATGAGGATGACGACGAGGATGAGGAAAGGATGAGGATGTGGATTCGGATGAGGATGAGGACGAGAATGAGGAT
>NC_032019.1:7342286-7343075 GCF_001865875.1 Lupinus angustifolius | reverse complement strand
CGAGAATGAGAATGAGGATAGGATGAGGATGAGGATGAGGAAGAGGGTGACGATGAGGATGCGGATGAGAGTGCGGATGAGGATAGGATGAGGACGAGAATGAGGATGAGGATAGGATGTGGATGATGATGAGGATGAGGATGTGGATGAGGAAGCGGATGGGCATAGGATGAGGATGAGGATGACGTTAAGATGAGGATGAGGATGAGGAAGAAGATGATAATGAGGATAAGGATATGATCCGAATGAGGATGAGGATGAGGATGAGGATGAGAATGAGGATGATGATAGGATGAGGACGAGAATGAGGATGAGGAAGAGGAGGATGAGGATGAGGATAGGATGAGGACGAGAATGAGGATGAGGAAGAGGAGGATGAGGATGAGGATAGGATGAGGACGAGAATGAGGATGAGGAAGAGGAGGATGAGGATGAGGATAGGATGAGGACGAGAATGAGGATGAGGAAGAGGAGGATGAGGATGAGGATAGGATGAGGACGAGAATGAGGATGAGGAAGAGGAGGATGAGGATGAGGATAGGATGAGGACGAGAATGAGGATGAGGAAGAGGAGGATGAGGATGAGGATAGGATGAGGACGAGAATGAGGATGAGGAAGAGGAGGATGAGGATGAGGATAGGATGAGGATGAGGATGAGGATAGGATGAGGTTCAGGAAGAGGACAGGATGACGATGACGATGAGGAAATGATGAGGATGACGATACGATGAGGATGAGAATGTGGAAGAGGATGAGGATGAGGATAGGATGTGGATAGGATGAGGATG
>NC_032019.1:7341589-7342186 GCF_001865875.1 Lupinus angustifolius | reverse complement strand
GGATGATGATGAGGATGAGGATGTGGATGAGGAAGCGGATGAGCATAGGATTAGGATGAGGATGAGGATAAGGATGAGAATGAGGATGAGGATGTGGATGAGGAAGCGGATGAGCCTAGGATGAGGATGAGGATGAGGATAGGATGAGGATAAAGATGAGCATAGGATGTGGATGAGGACAAGGATGAGGAGAGGATGAGGAGGAGGATGAAGATGAGGAAGAGGAGAGGATGAGGACGAGCATGAGCATGAGGACACAATGAGGATGAGGAAGGGGATGAGGATATGATGAGGATGAGGATGAGGATGAGGATGAGGATGAGGTTTCGAATTCGGATGAGGATTCGGATTCGGATTCGGAATCGATGAGGATGAGGAGGAGAATGAGGATGAGGATTCGGATGAGGATGAGGATGATATTGAAGAAGAGGTTGACGATGAGGATAAGGATCAGGATGACGATGAGGATAGGATGAGGACGAGAATGAGGATGAAGATAGGATGAGGACGAGGATAGGATGAGGATGAGGATGTGGAAGAGGATGAGGATGAGGATAGGATGAGGATGCGGATAGGATGAGGATGAGAATGAGGATG
>NC_032019.1:7340617-7341489 GCF_001865875.1 Lupinus angustifolius | reverse complement strand
ATGAGGATAGGATGAGGATGAGGAAGAGGATGAGGATAGGATGAGGATGAGGATAGGATGAGGATGAGGATTAGAAAGAGGATGAGGATGAGGATGAGAATAGGATGACGACGACAATGAGGATGAGGATATGATGAGGATGAGGATGAAGATGATGATGACGATGAGGAAAAGATGAGGATGACGATGAGGATGAGGATAGGATGAGGATGAGGTTGAGGAAGAGGATAGGATGAGGATGGTGAAGACGAAGAGGATGAGGATGAGGATGACAATGACGATGAGGAGGAGGGTGAGGGTGAGGATAGGATGAGGATGAGGATGAGGATAGGATGAGGATGAGGAAGAGGATGAGGATATGATGTGGATGAGGACGAGGATGAGGACGACAATGAGAATGAGAATAGGATAAGGATGAGGAAGAGGAAGAGGATGGGGAAGAGGATGATGATAAGGATTAGGATGATGATAAGAATGAGGATGAGGATGAGGATGAGGATAGCATGAGGATAAGATGAGGATGAGGATGAGGAAGAGGATGAGGATCAGGATGAGGATAGGATTCGGATGAAGATGAGGATGAGGATATCATGAGGAAGAGAATGAGGATAGGATGTGGATGAGGATGAGGATGACCATAGGATGAGGATGAGCATAGGATGAGGATGAGGATGAGGATGAGGATGAGGATTAAGATGAGAATTACAATAGGATTGGATGAGGATGAGGATAGGATGAGGATGAGAAATCGGATGAGGATAGGATGAGGACGAGGATGAGGATGAAGAAGAGGATGAGGATGAGGATGAGGATGAGGATGAGGATGAGGATGAGGATGAGGATGAGGATGAGGATGAGGATGAGGATGAGGA
>NC_032019.1:7339805-7340517 GCF_001865875.1 Lupinus angustifolius | reverse complement strand
GGATGAGGAAGCGGATGAGCAAAGGATGAGGATGAGGATGAGGATAGGATGAGGACGAGAATGAGGATGAGGATAGGATGAGGACGAGAATGAGGATGAGGATAGGATGAGGACGAGAATGAGGATGAGGATAGGATGAGGACGAGAATGAGGATGAGGATAGGATGTGGATGAAGATGAGGATGAGGATAAGATGAGGAAGAGAATAAGATGAGGATGAGGATGAGGAAGAGGAGGAGGATGAGGATAGGATGGGGGATGAGGATGAGGACGAGTATGAGGATGAGGATAGGATACGATGAGGATGAGGATGTGGATGAGGAAGAGGATGAAGTTAGGATGAGGATGAGGACGAGGTTGAGGATATGATCAGGATGAGGATGAGGATAGGTTGAGGATGTGGATGAGGAAAAGGATGAGGATGAGGATGAGGAAGAGGATGAGGATAGCATGAGGATGAGGAAGAGGAGGGGATAGGATGAGGATGAGGATGAGGAAGAGGATGAGGATAGTATGAGGACGAGAATGAGGATGAGGATATGATGAGGATGAAGATGAGGATAGGATTAGGATGAGAATGCGGATGAAAATAGGATGTGGATGAGGACGAGGATAAGGATAAGATGAGGATGAGTATAGGATGAGGATGAGGATGAGGATGAGGATGAGGATGAGGATGAGGATGAGGATGAGGATGAGGATAGGATGAGGA
>NC_032019.1:7338811-7339705 GCF_001865875.1 Lupinus angustifolius | reverse complement strand
GGATGAGGATGAGGATAGGATAGAATGAGTATGAGGATGAGGATAGGATGAGGATGAGGAAGAGGATGAGAATAGGATGAGGACGAGAATGAGGATGAGGATAGGTTGTGTTTGAGGACGAGGATAGGATGAGGAGGAGGATGATGATGAGAATGAGGATGTGGATAGGATAAGGATGAGGATGAGGATAGGATGTGGTTGAGATTGAGGAAGAGGATAGGATGAGGATAGGATTAGGATGAGGATAGGATGAGGACGAAGATAGGATAAGGATGAGGATGAGGAGAGGATGAGGATGAGGATAGGATGAGGATGAGGAAGAGGATGAGGATGAGGCGGAGGATGAGCACGAGAATAAGGACGAGCATGCGGATGAGGATATGACGTGGATGAGGACGAGGATGAGGATAGGATAGGATAGGATGAGGATGAGGATGAGGATAGGATGAGGATGAGGAAGAGGATGAGGATGAGGCGGAGGATGAGCACGAGAATAAGGACGAGCATGCGGATGAGGATATGACGTGGATGAGGACGAGGATGAGGATAGGATAGGATAGGATGAGGATGAGGATGAGGATAGGATGAGGATGAGGAAGAGGATGAGGATGAGGCGGAGGATGAGCACGAGAATAAGGACGAGCATGCGGATGAGGATATGACGTGGATGAGGACGAGGATGAGGATAGGATAGGATAGGATGAGGATGAGGATGAGGATAGGATGAGGATGAGGAAGAGGATGAGGATGAGGCGGAGGATGAGCACGAGAATAAGGACGAGCATGCGGATGAGGATATGACGTGGATGAGGACGAGGATGAGGATAGGATAGGATAGGATGAGGATGAGGATGAGGATAGGATGAGGATGAGGAAGAGGATGAGGATGAGGCG
>NC_032019.1:7338239-7338711 GCF_001865875.1 Lupinus angustifolius | reverse complement strand
ATGAGGATGAGGATGAGGATAGGATGGGTACGAGAATGAGGATGAGGAAGAGGAGGATGAGGATGAGGATAGGATGAGGGATGAGGATAAGGAGGAGGATGAGGATAGGATAGGATCAGGATAAGGATAAGGATAGGTTGAGGATGTAGATGAGGAAGAGGATGAGGATGAGGATTAGGAAGAGGATGAGGATAGCATGAGGATGAGGAAGAGTAGGAGATAGTATGAGGATGAGGATGAGGATAGGATGAGGACGACAATGAGGATGAGGATAGGATGTGGATGTGGACGAGGATGAGGTTATGATGAGGATGAGGATGAAGATGATGATGAGGATGAGGATAGGATGAGGAAGACGATGAGGATGAGGATAGGATGAGGATGAGGTTGACGAAGAGGATAGGATGAGGATGACGATGACGAAGAGGATGAGAATGAGGATGAGGATGAGGATGAGGGTGAGGATGAGGAT
>NC_032019.1:7337365-7338139 GCF_001865875.1 Lupinus angustifolius | reverse complement strand
GAGGATGAGGATGAGGATAGGATGAGGACGAGAATGAGGATGAGGATGAGTATGAGGATAGGATGAGAACGAGGATAAGGATGAGGATACGAGGAGGACGAGAATGAGGATGAGGATAGGATGAGGATGAGGACGAGGATGAGGATAGGATGGGGATGAGGTTGAGGAAGAGGATAGGATGAGGATGACGATTGGATGAGGATGAGGATGAGGAAGAGGATGAGGATGAGGATGAGAATCAGGATGACGATAGGATGTGGATGAGGATGAGGATAGAATTAGGACGAGAATGAGGATGAGGATAGGATGAGGATGAGAATACGAAGAGGGATGAGGATGGGGGTAGGATGAGGATGAGAATGAGGATGTGGATGAGGAAGATGATGAGGAAGAGGATGAGGAGGAGGATGAGGATGAGGATAGGATGAGGACAAGAATGAGGATGAGGAAGAGGATATGATGAGGACAAGAATGAGGATAGGATGTTGATGAGGACGAGGATTACATGAGGACGAGGATAGGATGAGGATGAGGATGAGGATAGGATGAGGACGAGGATAGGATGAGGACGAGCTTGAGGACGAGAATGAGGATGAGTATAGGGTGATGATGAGGATATAATGAGGATAGGATGAGGATGAGGACGAGGATAGGATGAGGACGAGGACGTGGATGAGGATGAGGATTAGGATAGGATGAAGAAGAGAATGAGGATAAGGATGAGGATAGGATGAGGATGAGGATGAGGATGAGGATGAGGATGAGGATGGGGAT
>NC_032019.1:7336366-7337265 GCF_001865875.1 Lupinus angustifolius | reverse complement strand
AAGAGGATAAGGATAGGGATAGGATAAGGATGAGGATAGGATGAGGACGAGAATGAGAATTTGGAAGAGAATGAGGATGAAGATGAGCATGAGCAGAGGATGAGGATGAGAATTCGGAAGAGGATGAAGATGAGGATTAGGATCGGATGAGGATGAGGATGAAGATGAGGATGAGGATGACTATGAAGATGAGGATGAGGATGAGGACATGAGGAGGAAGAGGATGACGATGAGGTAGAGGATGAGGATGGGGATAAGATGAGGATAGGATTAGGAGGAGAATGAGGATGGGGATATCATGCGGATGAGGACGAGGATGAGGATAGGATGAGGACGAGAATGAGGATGAGGATAGGATGAGGATGAGGAATAGGATGAGGATGAGGACTTGAGGATAGGATGAGGATAGGATGAGATGAGTATAGGATGATAATGAGAATGAGGATGAGGATGAGGATAGGATGAGGACGAGAATGAGGAAGAGGATAGGATGAGGACGAGGATGAGGATGAGGATATGATGTGGACGAGAATGAGGATAGGATGTGGATGAGGACGATGATGAGGATAAGGATGAGGATGAGGAGGAGGATGAGGACGAGGATATGATGAGGATAAGGATGAGGATGAGCATAGGATGATGACGAGGATAGGATTAGGATAAGGATGAGGATGAGGATGAGGATTAGGATAGGATGAGGATGAGGATAGGATGAGGACGAGAATTAGGAAATCGATGAGAATGAGCATGAGGAAGAGGATAGGATAGGATGAGGATGAGGATGACTATTCGGAAGAGGATGAGGATGAGGATAGGATGAGGATGAGGATAGGATGAGAAGGTGGATAAGGATGAGGAAGAGGAAAGGATGAGGACGAGATTGAGGATGAGGATAGGAT
>NC_032019.1:7336025-7336266 GCF_001865875.1 Lupinus angustifolius | reverse complement strand
GAGGAAGAGGATGAGGATGAGGATGAGGATGAGGATAGGATGAGGTTGAGAATAAGGATGAGGATATGACATAGATGAGGGCGAGGATGAGGATAGGATAAGGATGAGGATGACGATGTGGAGGAGGATGTGGATGAGGTTCAGGATGAGGATAGGATAAGGATGAGGCTGAGGAAGAGGATGAGGATAGGATGAGGATGAGGATGAGGATGAGGATAGGATGAGGAGGAGAATGAGGAAG
>NC_032019.1:7335638-7335925 GCF_001865875.1 Lupinus angustifolius | reverse complement strand
AAGAGGATGAGGATGAGGATAGGATAGGGTGAGGATGAGGATGAGGATTAGGATAGGATGAGGATGAGGAGGTGGATGAGGATAAGGATTGGATGCGGATAAGGATGAGGGTAGGATGAGGATGAGGATGAGGATGAGGTTGAGTAAGAGCATGAGGATGAGGACGAGAATGAGGATGAAGATAGGATTAGGATGAGGATGAGGAAGAGGAGGAGGAGGAGGATGATGAGGATAGGATGGGGGTTGAGGAATAGGATAGGATGAGGAAGAGAATGAGGATGAGGATA
>NC_032019.1:7335141-7335538 GCF_001865875.1 Lupinus angustifolius | reverse complement strand
ATAGGATGAGGATGAGGATAGGATTGGATGAGGATACGGTTAGGATCAGGATGAGGATAGGTTGAGGATGTGGATGAGGAAGAGGATGAGAATGAGGAAGAGGAAGAGGATTAGGATAGGATGAGGATAAGGATGAGGACAAGAATGAGGACGAGAATGTGGACGAGAATGAGGATGAGGATATGACGTGGATGAGGATATGATGAGGATGAGGAGGAGGATGAGGATGAGGATAGCATGAGGATGACGATGAGGATGATGATAGGATGAGGACAAACAGGAGGAAGTGGATGAGGATGAGGAAAAGGGTAGGATAGGATGAGGATAGGATGAGGATGAGGATACGATGAGGACGAGCATTCGGAAGAGGATGAGGACGAGGATAGGATGAGGACGA
>NC_032019.1:7334810-7335041 GCF_001865875.1 Lupinus angustifolius | reverse complement strand
AGGAAGAGGATGAGGATGAGGAGGAGGAGGAGGAGCTTGAGGATAGGATGAGGAGGAGGTTGAGGATAGGATGAGGAGGAGAATCAGGATGAGGATATGACGTGGATGAGGACGAGGATGAGGATGAGGATAGGATGAGGACGAGAATGAGGAAGTGGATGAGAATGAGGAAGAGTATAGGATAGGATGAGGATGTGGATGAGGATGCGGAAGAGGATGAGGATGAGGATG
>NC_032019.1:7334419-7334710 GCF_001865875.1 Lupinus angustifolius | reverse complement strand
TAAGAGGATGAGGATGAGGATGAGGAAGAGGATGATGAAGAGGAAGAGGATTAGGATAGGATGAGGGATGAGGATGAGGATAGGATGAGGACGAGAATGGGAAGAGGACGAGGATAGGATGAGCACGAGGATGAGGATGAGGAAGAGGATGAGGATGAGGAGAAGGAGGAGGCTGAGGATAGGATGAGGAGGAGAATGAGGTTGAGGATATCACATGGATGAGGACAAGTACGAGGATGAGGATAGGATGAGGATGAGGATGAGGATAGGATGAGGACGAGAATGAGGAAG
>NC_032019.1:7331531-7334319 GCF_001865875.1 Lupinus angustifolius | reverse complement strand
ATGAAATATATAAAAACTGAATATATAATATCATGCAATATTGACCGGCAGTACACACTAGTGATGATGATGGTAGAACAAGATAAACTATATACAAATGACATCCTTCAAATAATATCTTGGCATCTAAGATAAATTAAATTACACTAACATTCATTGAGTTTTAGTTAAATTATACAAATCACCCTTCCCTTTTCTAAACCTACACAAATCACCTATAATTATATACATATATTTTACCGACAATCCCTTTGAGAGAGATAAATATAATTTCTTAAAATTAAACTGTGACGAGAATAATTAAGTTAAACAAAATATGATATATTATAAAGACAAATTCAAATAGTATAAGAGTCAATGTCTATTCAGTATTTTGGTTAGTTACAATATAGTATAAGAGTAATTTAAATACGTTCTTATAATTATTGATACAGTTTGTAATGAAAAAATAATAATGAATAAACATTGATTTTTATACTTAATAATTTTTTCCTCACAAAATATCATATTTTGTTTGACTTAGTTACACTCGTCATCATTTTCTATTTAAAAAATTACATTTATCTCTCATACATGGATATCGAATGTAATGTATGTACATAATTATGTGTTGTTTATGTAAGTTTAAAAAATGAAATAGTGGTTTGCATAATTTACTAAAACTCAAGAAGTATTAATTTAAGTTACTCTATAAGATAAGCATAGAATAATCATTACATCCAATCGTAAAAAAAATAACTATTAATCTTTCTCAAAGAAGCTAAAGATAGTTGAAGAATCATTTTCACTATTGTTAAAACCGTTTCATATCGGCTGGTTAAATCGATAAACCGGTGAACCGCAATACCGATACGGTAAAATAATTATATTGGTCATGCAATTATACTGTTCCAAACCGGCTAAAATCGGTCAAAACCAGTTATACCAGTCGGTTTGCAATTGGATTTTGTCGCGACCCAATTTTTGGTTGGAAGACCGGCTTTGCAACTTAGAAAGAGTCAAACTCGATTTCTACCTACTCCAATTGATTTGGAGTCGCCACTATATTTTTTGCGGTTAAAACGTAGAAAACTCTCTAGGGTAGGGTACATTTAGATATGTGTAGGGTACATTTTGATGGGCTGGATGTCTGAGCCTTTTGTGTAAGTTCAGTTTGGGCGAATATTTTTTCCGCCTTGTATTTCGTACAGATATTTGCCGTTGTTAAATGAAGTATGAATGAAAGTTATATTGAGTTATATTTTTTATTACCTTTAGGTAATGGTGTTTTTCATTTTTCGCATTCTATGTTAGTGATGTTCCGAAAATGAAACNAGTTAATTTAAGTTTTCTCTTTATATATTAGTATACTCTACACGAGAGTAATAAAATTGTATACATGTATACTCTCATATGTGTTAAAACTAATACATGTATTTATTAATTTAATCTGTAATCGTGTAGATATATATTAGTATACCATTATATAAAGGCAAAACAATTGTTAACCGCCATGGATGGAGTAATTTTGATATACCAATTTTAGCCTTTGCTCTATTATTAAAGTAATTTCCATATTCTACCCCAATTTTAAACTGCAAAACAAAATTGATAACTGTAAATTATCTAATAACATAAAATTATCTATACCACTATATAAAGCCAAAATTCATTTTAACTACCATGACATGGTATAATTTTTTAATTCCAATTTAGCCCACACTCTATGTTGTAACCTCCTCTATCCAAAACTCAAAACTCTTAAACTGCTCATTCTCTCACGTTCTCTCATTCTCATCCCTTTTTCTTCTTCTATTCTCCACAATCAACTCTCTCTTCTCTCAGGTTGTGATAAAAAAATGAAACTTTATAAAAAAGAAAGAGACCCAATAACCTAATAATGCAAATGGGTTCTCTCTTGGAGGACTTTGAATCCATGAGGGCTGGAAAAGTACTTCTCCATCATGTTAATGAAGTGATTGTTGTCATGAACGGAGCATGGTGGATCCTTCACCAGAAGTGCTATGCTATCTTTAATGCAGCGGTTGTGATTAGCGTAGAGGGCGGTGAGTTGGGAAGTGAGTTTTTGATCGCACTCAACGCTGAAAATTGTGAGATAACAACAGAGACCACATTTGCATTATCAGGTTATTTCATGTTGTTGTGCCTCATACCTCATTCTACAATTGCAATATTATCGTTTTCTCTTATATTATCATATACTCAATAAGTTTTAAAAACAATTTCAATTCATTATTTACAGTTTAAACTCTGGTTAATTTTGAGAAACATTTGTTATAATTGTACGTTTAGGGTGAATATGTTAAGAGAAGTAATCTATTATTCTTTGATATTATACATCCTCTTCTCTTAGTTTCCTCTTTCTTATCTTTAATTTCTATTTTATTTTGATGTAGTTTATAAAACATTATGCACAAAAGATGTTCGACGAAATACTTCACCCATTGCATGTAGAAACAACAATCATACATATGTAGAGGTATGCATATTTTCTTTTCACATTTTGGTGCGGTTATCGGTTGTACTTTGGCCAATGGTTACTGCTTGTGAAAAGTTCCAATAGAATGTAGTACTTCCATGTTCTTTTACTTTTTTTTCTTTTCTTCACCAAACTGTTTCATACTCATCTTATATTATATGGGTTACTTCATTTTATATCCTTGCTTCGTTATGTAGGATAAATTGCTGCTTTACAAAAGATGTTGTAACACTCTTTTCCAATTATTATTATCTCATAGCAAAGAAGTAAAAGTATATTCAGTAAATGTAGATAATTTATGCAATATTA
>NC_032019.1:7330811-7331431 GCF_001865875.1 Lupinus angustifolius | reverse complement strand
TACTTTAAATTTACATATTGTTAACGTACATTCCTCCCAATTTCATTTTGCAGAGAATGTGGGTGACATTAACAGAATAGGGCATGGTTAGAAGTTGGCCTCCTTATTATCCATAACTACTGTCACATGTGTTCCTTTGATTCAATTTTCCGTCATTCACTATTCCAACAATTTTTTTGAGATGTATTAATAAATATGAGGTACACACTATGTATTGTATTCAAATATATTGTCGCTCATTTGTTTATAATTAGCTTACCTTCTGTTAATTTCATGCCTACACACTCTTATCATATTTTTTTCTTCGCTTACATTTTGTTCAAAGATGTCAAAGTGACACATGGTTTGTGTTTATGCTTTATAATTTTTTGAGAGGGTTATTGTCAACCTTTTCTAACATCTCCTTAAATTTATAAGTTTATCATACTCTGCTTCCATTATGTTCGATGAAATGCCAAATATACACTAAAACAAACGTGTTTATGATTTGCATCTTATTAAGAAAGTTATTGTCAAGCTTTCTTTAACATATCTTTAAATTTTTATGTTTGCTGAAATTTAATTTAATTTATAATTTTTAGTTTCGTAATTGTTGAAACATGCATCCTAACATAAAATAA
>NC_032019.1:7328553-7330711 GCF_001865875.1 Lupinus angustifolius | reverse complement strand
CAATGTATATTTACCTAATAATAATAATAGTCAATGTAATTAGAAAGAAAATACAAAATACACTACTTCCTTTGTTATTTGTTTCATTCATATGCATTGTTGAAAGTTGAAAATAATTAACTACATTATTTTATTTTTATCATTAAACTTCTACATAGAAGTGATTACATTCAAGCTTAAAAGAGAAATTTTATTATAATGCAATGAGATGAACATATAAATTATTTTAGTGGAAAGAACCATATGTTGTATCAATTGTTGGGAAAACATGACTTTCACAAGTTAGGTGAAAGTAGAGGCCCATATATCTTCAAATATTCCACAAATGTTTTAGTGAATCTGTCGATTAATTGTTATTTATATTTTTTAAACTGAAGTGTATTGTATTACTTTTGCAGGCTTTTACCATTGTAAAGTTGTAATGGATGAGCGCAAAGGATATCAAAACACAACATTAGATCAAGTATAAAAAATTGAAAGTAGTCATTTGACTACTTAAATTGTTATTTTCTAGATAAGAGACATGCACATTTAAAGTTGAAATGGTGTGTTCACTTGGTTTTTGAATATCTTTTCCATTCTAATCAAGTATTGTGTGGAATAGAAGTAACATTTTTACCTACCTTTCTAACTTTTTTTTCAAGTTTGTTGTTGATATAAAAAAATATATTTCATTTTATAAAATGAGTAACATGATAGTAAAGAAGATATTTCATGTTAAATTGAGTATATTTTTCTAAATTAATAAATTATAATATAAGCATTTTACCAAGCAATGAGATATATAAATAAAATTACTGATATATATCTCATTAAATTACAAGTATAGTAAAATATTGGCAATAATTATTAATAAAATTTATTGTTCATCCTGCCAGTGGAATAAAATATAAATACATGAAATTAATAAATACATTTTATATATCTACACGATTAATATATAATATAGTTTAATTTCTATATATCTATACAAATAGATAAAGGCAAAACAACTTTTAACTGTCAGAAATGGAGTAATTTTTTTATTCCAATTTTAGCCATTACTATATGTTAAGGTAACTTTCACATTCTTTAATTAAAACTAATGTATTTAAATTATCCAATGCAATTGTTAATTGTGATGGAGTAAGTGATATTCCAAATTTGACCCTCTTGGGTAAGTAACTTCCACTTTATCTTCTCCACCCAAATCTCGAACTGCACAATTGTTGCTTCTATTTTTACCCAATTTCACACTCATTTCTCATTCCAATTTCACACTCATTTATCATTTTAATTTCACTTTGATTCGCTTCATCTCTCTATTGTTGTTGATAAGGAATAATTTTCTACCAATGGGTGTATGTAATTCCATCGTGACGATGCAATTCACATCTGACATCAATTGGAGTTTTCATCACCAATACATTTCCTTTCAAATTGTAATCTGGATTACGTGCATTGTCAATTGTGGCAAAGACACCATATGAAGTTAATCATGGATGAAAATTGATTATGCAAAAAGATAGGTAAAAAATCAACTTTTATTACCTTTAAATCATTCATTTTTCCCTTTCCACTTTCATTCCTATTCTTAAGAGTATGCAGATTTGTTTGAATTTTTATCTCTACTTGATGATGGAATACTTGGACTTGAAAATACATCTTTGTTATAGATATGGTTTCTGTTTGTTTCCTCCATTTTTAACAATCATCTCTTTATGAGCAAAACCTGTTTGATGAAATGTTTCAATCATACAAACACAACTTTCCTTCTAAACTCTATATATGTTCATATTTATTAACTAATTTAATTTCAATTTTGAATGAGATTCTTTTATCATTATTTACACAATTCATATGATATCATCTCAACCTAATGTTGCAGTTATTAATAAGGTAACATAATGCAATGCATGTCTCTATTATATTAGTATGTCTCTATTCTATTAGTATGACAAGCACACTAATTCAATTTTTAAGGTTCGTGTTAGAGATTGTTTGTTTAAGAATTTTTATTTTTAAATTAAATACTACTTCCATTTTAACAGCCAATGCAGAATGCATAATTTTCTTGACAATTTTACATCATATAAAGCATTGATGAAATGCAGTTTGACATTCTGCAGAGAATGTGGATGGATTGCAATTAACATGTCAGAAGTTAAGCCTCCATAAT
>NC_032019.1:7320788-7328453 GCF_001865875.1 Lupinus angustifolius | reverse complement strand
TTTATCATAATTTCAATCTATAGTTATGTATGTATAATTCGCTTACCTTAAATTAAGTTTCATACCTAGATACTCTTATTTTCTTTTTAATCTTCACTTACATTCGCTTACATTATGCTTCTACCGATGTGCATAGGAATCAGACATAATGCAATGCATGTCTCTATTCTATTAGTATGACAAGCACACTAATTCAATTTTTAAGGTTCGTGTTAGAGATTGTTTGTTTAAGAATTTTTATCTTTTTTATTTCCACAATATTAATTTAAATTAAACACTACTTCCATTTTAACAGCCAATGCAGAATGCATAATTTTCCTGACAATTTTACATCATATAAAAAGCATTGATGGAATGCAGTTTGACATTCTGCATAGAACATTCTGCATAGAATGTGGATGGATTGCAATTAACATGTCAGAAGTTAAACCTCCATATATTTATCATAATTTCAATCTATAGTTATGTATGTTTATCATAATTTCAATCTATAGTTATGTATGTTTATCATAATTTCAATCTATAGTTATGTATGTATAATTCGCTTACCTTAAATTAAGTTTCATACCTAGATACTCTTATTTTCTTTTTAATCTTCACTTACCTTCGCTTACATTATGCTTCTACCGATGTGCATAGGAATCAGACACTATATAGATGTGCTTCTATCGATGTGCATAGGAATCAAACACTATATAAATTGAAAGCTTTTCAAATTAAGTGGAAGTGGCACTGTGAATATGTTATCTTCCGGCATTAGGTATTTCTTTTTTTCTGTTTTTCCTCTATAACACTTTTATTTGGTGTTTGGAGTTCAACTTCTGATTATGATTATATACTCCAATGAAGAAGGATTCTATTTTAATGTTAGATTGATGTTTCTCATGTCGGACTGAATAATTTGATGTAGAGTTTAAAAAGATAATGTGTCATACAACAAGTTAAACACTAATATATACACTAAGTTCTTATTCAACATAATATAAAACAGAACATTCCTCTTACACTTAAAAGGTTATTGTCATTTTAAAAATTTACTATAACCACTCAATTAATAATTGCTTCAAATGCAAATAGTTACAAATGGTTATGTAACCTCTTTTATTCGTTCCATAGGGAAATTTCTATTAAACAGATACGTAGATGTTGATGATGAGCTTCTCTGGATAAGCCAAGTTCTAACATGGTTTTGTTTTTTATCGACGCAGTTATTGGAGTTCGATGAGGGGAACACTGCAGATTCATCTGAAGAGGTTGATGACAAATCTAGCAAAAAGGTTGAATGGAATTGAAGCTTCCCAATACAATACAATACTTCTGTTTCACATAAGAAATACTGTTATAGTATTATTTTAGTAATACAATAAAATATTCTTTCAAGTAAATTGAGTGTTTTTTCAATTGAATTTGAAATATGATATTAGAGGTTGCAATTTGTTTGCAAAGACTAACAATACAAAACCATTTATATGTAAACCAAACTTTACATTGTGTGTTGTGCACAAGTTCTTTAGTTGGTAGTTAAACTTTGTAGAAGTGATCAAATTAAGGTATATTGTACATAAAATTGAGTACATAACAATATAAATAACTTTTTAATTACATTTAGTGTAAACACATATCAGTAAACAATTGACAACTTATTTTTTCTTATAGATGTATAATCATATAATCTTATATAGGTCAATATGAAACTTAAGTATTAAAAAGTTGGTTACATGTTTTTCTTATATTTTGAATTGAATAGACACTTTTTGGTATAATTTATTTTCTTATATTTTTTCTTGCTTATTGTTGGAATTGGCAGAATCCTTGAAATACATTTTTGCAGACAACTATAATTTGTAAAATTGAACATCACCAACAAACAAAATATAGTTTATTGATGATAGTATGAACAAAATATATATCTCATTGCCAATATTCTACACGATTACATGTATTTATATTTTATTCCAATAATTATTACATGTAATCGTAATAATTACAAATATATTGTTCTCATTATATATAAATGGATGCTTGGTAAAATGCTTATTTTATATTTTCAATTGAGTATAATTACTGATAAAATTAGAAAATATAACTTTATTGATGATGATAGTAATTACATACTGCAATTCTTACTTCCTTATAAACTATATTTCTCTCCACACTATCTCATTGCCCACTATATACTGATCTCGATTACCATTTCAATTTCAATTTGTGCGAACTACAGAGTACCCATATCAGTATTCAACAAAAGGTACCCTTCTCTCATTTCTAGGGTTTTTATTTTTCACTTTCTGCTTTATTAAATTTCTTTCTATTATTTCACTTTTATAGTGTTTAGTTCATTGTTAATCTGGCTTTCTCTATTGTCTTTCAAATTTTCGTTCAAAGTTTGTACCTTTGCGGTGTCTTATCAGATCTTTTGCATTTAAAGCTTAAAGATAAGATTTTTGTTAGCATGGGTTTGATTTTTGGCTCAATCAAATTATTTGTATGTTATTAACTCTTAATGATTTTTTGGGGTTTCTTTTCTATGAGGAAACAACCTTGTATGAATTAAACATATCAATTAAGTATGATTTGCATAAAATTTAATAAAGGTGATCAAATGTTACCTTTGTATAAAATCCATAACTAACCATATTAGGAAAAATGAATCATTTAAATTAAATAAGACTGAGGCATTTCAGGGATTATGAAAAAAACGTGACAGCAATTTTGGGATGTAAAATTAGCTTCCTTTCATTAAAACCTAAAAACCCTACATTTTGAACACAACTTCTATTTTTAATTTCTTTATTTTTTTTGAATCATTGAGTATGATTAACCTTGCAATACTCTTTTGGTGAAACTGGAGAAGATGTATTAGTTTGTTAGTGAAATATCAAATTGGTGCTTGAGATGTTGTTCAATTTGGTCATTGAGATTACAAAAATATCAATTTGGTCTATGACTTTGTATATAGTCATTCAATTTTGTGATTCAATCTGGAACCAAATTGACTGATTTTGTAGTGATGCAAAATTGATTGATATTGTCAATCTCAATGATGAAATAGACACTTTACTGTTTATATTGAACATGATCATGTGGTTGCAAGCTTGCTTCTTATTTGAAAATGTTTGTGTTCTTTAATAGAGCTTGAGGCACACTGTGATTAGATCTTAATATGTAATGTGACAGCAAAATTTAGTTTTAGGATTCTGGTATGGTCTTTAGCATGTGGTTGCCCATCAAGTTAGATGCATTTGTTCATAATTTCTAGTAGGATTGTACGCTGAACACAGTAACTTTTTCCAACAATTCCATAATCGCATGAAGTTAAACATATAAAACAGACTACTACCATTAATTTTTTTTTTCTAGATGTGTGCTTATAATACTTTTTTTATGGATTTAAGTTTTTTTAAGGCATTCCATCTTTCTGTTCCATCTATTAGTATAGATGATTTTATATTGTTATGTAATTTGTTGATGTGTAGATTTATTTTAGAATATTTTGTGTTTTTTCATTGATATGGTTTTTAGTTGGTATTTTGATATTTGTTTACTGCAAGTCATTTTCATTATTTCTTGCTTCATTAGGTTAAATTTAGCTTAATTTTGTATGTGTGAAATCAACAGATTTCTTAATAATTATTAGTTTTCTAATGCATGAAATTATTAGCAATAATTAAGTCTTTATATGTGATTTTATTAATTTTGTACCAATTTATGATTTTCTAATGCAGTTTCAAATTTTATATTGGTCTGTAATATGATGATGTGTTATTTGAGAATATTTAATAGTTATAATATTTAATCTTTTCTATGATTAATAATCAAAGATGATAAAGTATGACTTCCCACGATGATGAACTTGCACATCACCAATCCAATGTAATTTGTTGATGTGTTGATTTACTTGCATATTTTGTGTTGTATGTTGTCTTCACAATACTGACATACATAGAAAGAGTCATGTATACTAATATATAAAGATTCATTAACATATATATAATTTTAACAAACATGATAAAGTATGTTTACCTATATGATGAACTTGCACATCACCAATCCAATGTAATTTGTTGATGTGTTGATTTACTTGCATATTTTGTGTTGTATGTTGTCTTCACAATACTGACATACATAGAAAGAGTCATCTATACTAATATATAAAGAGTCATTAACATATATATAATTTTAACTAACATGATAAAGTATGTTTCCCTGGATGATGAACTTCCACAGCACCAATCCAATGTAATTTGTTGATGTGTTGATTTACTTGCATATTTTGTGTTGTATGTTGTCTTCACAATACTGACATACATAGAAAGAGTCATCTATACTAATATATAAAGAGTCATTAACATATTTTATGTTGTGTTGATTTAGTTGACAATACTTTTTCTGGCATATATTTACTTCACAATATTGATATACACAACAATATACTAATATATATAAGAGGTTATGAGGAAACTGTCCTCTGATCCTTAATCTCAGGGAAATAGTTATTTGTATTGGTTATATAATATTGTTGTGGTGAAATGAACGGATAAGCTATTATTCATAAATTTCTATTCTTCCTTTCTTAGGAGACTTGCTCTCTATTTCAGAGGGAAGTTTACAGTGGTATGTGAAGTGATCATTTTTTGGAATAGGAATACTAATACACAGGGAAATAAAGACCATGGTGGATATTTAGTATTTACTCTTTTACTTATAAACATCATTTATTGAAACAACACATATTTAGTATATCAAGGCCAGTGTCTCGGCAATACTGATAAACGTAGAAACAACACATATTTATTTGATATATAAAGAGAAATTAATTATCATTATCACAGAAAAGAGAGATTAATTGAAAAGGAGACAAAAAAAGAGAAATACCTGAAGGTTGCAAAAATGTGAGATAGAATAGAGAAGGAAAGGAAATATTGACCAATCATGTTGATCATCTTTTAACAATAGAATGGAAGTTTTATTAAAAATAAAAACTGTCATCCTAAAAAAAGGAAACCACCATCGCATACATGGTGGAAGTTTAAAACTTAGTTATCCACATTCTCCTGAAAACAAAACTGTTGTGGCAGTTTAAAATGAAACATTAATTATATAAATAGACCTCATAAACTATAGAATAATTATATTTTAGACTTATAAAGGGTAAAATAGGGAATAGAAATTCCTCCACTGGTAGTTAATTTAAGTTTTCTCTTTATATATTAGTATAGATATATATATATATATATATATCTTATATCTTACCACATTTCTGAGTGAGTGCTTCCATTTTGGAGATAGTTACAAACAACTCACTAACAAAGGATTAGTACGTCCTTATAAAATATAGTTAAATCATTTCGAAATGCATCATCTTATTTGTCCCATATTTTGATCCATTTTAAGTAATAAATTAATTTATTTTATAGTTCGTAACTGTCATTCTCAACAAGTATTATTTGAATTAAACCCTTGATATTTTGGTTTTATAGATTTAGCAATACCTTAAACTGATAAAGTAACTCCTTGTTGGTTTTTTTTTTATACTTTGATCTCACTTTAAAGTTTCAAAACAAAGGGTTATGCAGGGTTTATTAGGTTTAGGTATAGTGGGGTTTTCGTTTGAGGATATGAAGTTAGTAAATAGAACCAAAAAAATGTGCATAGATTCCGATGGGGTGCTTCCCAATGTCACAGCCCTTAAAATAGGGCCAAATACGCAGAGAGAACAGCGCCGTTTACCTTTCTCCCTTTTGGCTCGTTATATATGCTGCTCTTTAATGAAATTGTTCCTTTACTACCATTTAATTTAAACTATGAAACCCTACTCTACGGTCAATATTATTACATTAAAAAATCTATGAATAAAAAAGGGTTTAGTTGGGTCACGTGAAGTTGCCTCAAAATCTGGGATTGTTTTTTTTCTTTTGTTAAAAGCTTAATGCTGCAATCCCACTATCACACTAATAAATCTTAAACAACTGGCATCCTAAAATGTTAATTATTTTTTGCCACTTTGGTTCATCTACTTACAACAAGAGTGGTAGTCATGGTTTCGTATTGCTTTGCCTTGTTACTCCATTTATTTTTTACTTACTTTTCTCTTTTGTAGAGCTAGTTTGTTCTTTTGATGATTGTGGAATAACATTGATTCAAATCTATGTTTTTGTGTTGTTGCCCTAAAGTTTTTTAAGCCACATGATTGCCATCTTTTTTTTTTGTTGCAATCATGCATACATTGTAACTATGAACAATATCTAAGATACCGGTTTTTTAAAGTATGAAAAGGAAACAATGATATTCTATATAAACAGATAATTCAATTTCTATAAGGAGTTAAATAGAATGGTGATTAGCTAGCTTGTTAAAATTGTGTTATAAGGAGTTAAATACAACCTATGTAAAAAGCTCACTGGATCCCAAGGTCGAGGGTCCGATTTTTAGAAATGATACTTGTTAGGAGGGGCAACCACGAACTCTGAAAAATTAATTCCTTACCTTAAAATGTGAGGAATATTTTTTATAGTACAAAAAAAATACTACCTTTGAATTGTAAAAATAAAATTGGATAGTACTTATTATCAATAAAGTAAAGCAGAATACATCAAAGCCAAACCAAATCACTGCATAGAATGAATGACTTTTTATCACCAAACATGTAGATCAATTATCATTGTTGTTTTAATTTAACTAAATATCTTAAATTCAATTCATTAATTAAAGTTGTAATAACATTAAATAACTTTTGTTGATAAGCTACCTTAAATATTTTGTACATAGAAGAAGATTGCCATTATAAAAAATATCTGCAATTAAAAAATGAATGAATGTGTGAATGATTTTGTGAAGAAAAAAAAAAGATATGTGCATTGACAGTAATATATTTTTACAATATCATTGTATCATCGATAATTTATGTTTTAATATTATTGACTCTTAACTTTTAAAAAGAAGTAATAAAAATGAATAATGTATAATAATTTATGTACCAACTCTATATAAATATTTGTATTGATGGTACAACATATTACACTATAAAATTAACTACTGAAAATAAACTTTAATGAATATAAGAGTGTTAAGGGATACTCATATCAAAGTGAAAAACACAGAAAAGTATACTAATAAAAGTATAAAACAACCAATTGTACAAGTAATATCCAATTGGACAAATGTAAGAGAACTGTTAGATGCCTCTCATTACTATGCCTTAAAAGAATTTTATGACAATTTTATGGCTCTCTTTAAGGGTATTTTATGTCACTTTTATGACTTTGTTTCCAAGCATCCAATGCTTGGAATCCAAGATACCAAGACTTTGCTTGCCTATAAAAGGACACATATAGAGAGCTTCAAAATCATCTTCACAACACACAACATCTCTTTCATTTACACATATATTGTGAGTGCATTCTTGGTGAGAATTCTTGTTCCATTTGAGAGAGTATTTGTGAGAAAAAATATTGTCATTTGTCCTCATCATTATAAGAGGATTTCTTGTACTCTTCTTTTTTACATAGTGGAATTTTGCTCTTGATCGCCCATGGTTTTTTTCCTCTCACACTGAGGGGTTTTTCCACGTTAAATCTTGTGTGTTATTTTCTTTATCCTTTACTTGCTTCTCTTTTGTTCTCAATTGATTCAATCCTGTGCTTCCGCATTGTGCTCTAACCTTAA
>NC_032019.1:7309071-7320688 GCF_001865875.1 Lupinus angustifolius | reverse complement strand
AAGAATTTTATGACTATTTTATGGCTCTCTTTAATGGCATTTTATGTCACTTTTATGGCTTTGTTTCCAAGCATCCAATGCTTCATATCCAAGATACCAAGACTTTGCTTGCCTATAAAAGGACACATATAGAGAGCTTCAAAATCATCTTCACAACACACAACATCTCTTTCATTTACACATATATTGTGAGTGCATTCTTGGTGAGAATTCTTGTTCCATTTGAGAGAGTATTTGTGAGAAAAAATATTGTCATTTGTCCTCATCATTATAAGAGGATTTCTTGTACTCTTCTTTTTTACATAGTGGAATTTTGCTCTTGATCGCCCGTGGTTTTTTTCCTCTCACACTGAGGGGTTTTTCCACGTTAAATCTTGTGTGTTATTTTCTTTATCCTTTACTTGCTTCTCTTTTGTTCTCAATTGATTCAATCATGTGCTTCCGCATTGTGCTCTAACCTTAACAAGAACTATATATGAAATCAAGAGAATATAAACAACTTTACTCCTAACAAATCAAAAGATGAAACAACTTTACAACCAGACAACTCAGTAAATGAAAACAAATGTCAATTTTTACTGTGTTGAACTTGGTATGGTCGGTGTAATCCATCAGTAGTATCATTAGAAAAACTATTAAAAACTAATTCTAATGAACTTCATGTACATTCGAGCTCATTTATACATAAGAAATGCAAAAATTCCATTGGATCCATCAACAAACTGCACCTAATATCTCATTTCGATGAATACCCAAGTGATATTTACTGTATATGCTGCAGAAAAAAATAAAAGAGAAATGATCCTACACTAGCTGGACTTCACTGTCACGTGTATTTTCTGCACAAGCATATGGCAAAATCATTTGATAATTGATAATATAAATTTCTTTATTACTTTAAAGCATACAACTGACCGTGCTTATCACGCATGGTTTCTGCATAGTGCAAGCTTGCAAACTTTGCAATTTACCATCATATTGGATTAGAATACATTGTTTTTAAGATAGCGAATAGTTTTTTTGGAGGTTAACGCAAAGGAAAGGAAATAATTGGAAACAATAAAATATATTATATAGTTCTAAAATCTTCTATTTCTTCCTAGAACTCAAAACCACATCTATGATGCACCTTATTTTCAATCTACATAGAACCGTCTTTTTTAAGTAAACAAATGGCCCCTCTTAAGTTATATATATATATATATAATTACAAAAAAATATAATACTTATATAATCCATTAATTATATACTAATAATAACGTATTTATTTTATATATCTTAGCATAATAATTTTGTCAAGGGTTATATCTCTTTAAAGATTAAAAAGCTTGAATTTTTTGACCATTTCTTAATGTTAGTGTAGTGGAAGCGATAGTTGTGCAACGTTAGTCACATAGAATCAAACAAAATGTGTAGGATAAATAGAAGAGAACAAACAACAATTTGATAATGAGTTTGACCAATTATGTCTATGTCTCCGAAAACGTTGAGCAACTACCAATATATTATTAGAGAATGAGGATCTTACAAGCCCTAACACACCTATGAGCCCAAGTACTCATAAAGTGTTCATATTTGGTATAAATTACAACAAAAAACTTGAATCCAATATATAATATTAATATTCTATAATATTTTAATTCTAATGTTAGATAATATGAAACTCATATGATAATATATTTCAAATATCAAAGGCATCATGGGAATATCTTCGAGTAATATAGAAATTATGTTCCTTAACCTATATTATTGGATAAAAAAAGAAGCATGTGGCAGCTAACCACACCGGCCGACACATTACGAAGCAAACCTAAGCCTATTTTGGTAAGGCTTAGTCTACCATAACCTATTTTCAACCCTAGCTACATAAGACATGATCTATGAAGATATGTCATTCTTTTAATTTTAAATTATTTTGAGTATTATCGATAAACACCAACATAGTTAATAGATAATGTTTCTCTCGAGTATAGTGTTATGGGATCAATAATATCGTTTAGATGAAGAATATTTTATTCTGCCTATTGAGATTGTTGATATATTGAATTTGTTTGTTGGATTTTAGGTCATTTACTTCGAATTAAGGGGTTTAAGCAAACAACTAACTAATTAGATCGAACTATTTATTAACTCAAATGTATCAAATTCTAGCTGAATTTTTCACATGATTGGATCATTAGCTCAAAGCAAACAAGTTAAACAAAATTGACTATTTTCATGAATTAGGAAATAAAAACTCAAATATTTTTCCTATTCTTATTTTTTTACACTTAAAAGAAAGGGATTTTAAAAAATAAAATATTTGATATTATAATTAGAGTTCATCCACTTTCAATCTCATCATAAATGTTTGGATGTAAATCGGTTTGGATCAATATGTAAGTTTGAACAATTAGAACTAATTGGATATAATTTATTAACTTCAATTTGGGTGATCGAATTAAATGGAGTTGGATCTTATGAAATCAAAAATTATGTTTGGGTTGGTTCTCACATCTTTTTTGTTTTACTTGAAGAGGTAAATGTACATTGTCTCTATAAATGTGCAAAAACAAATTTTATAAAAGAACAAAAATTAAAAATATAGAAGAAGTGTTCAATTTTAATGTGAATGAAAATTTGTGAAATTCCAAACCAAACAAACCACACTATTTAATGACAATTTTCTTTTTGTTTTTCTAGACTTTAAATATATTTTTTCTATTATTGTTTTATAATTATCATTATTTAGATGTTACAGAATGATACATATTTAATTATTAATTAGGATTTTTTATTTTTCTCTTTAGATTATTTTCCAATAGTTGCAGAAGTATATTTTTTTCCCGATTTAATCCGAATTTGTGGGAGTTTTAAAGTACCATTTTCAAAGCATACAACTTGACGACTCACCCCAACCAAACCATTACTATTTAAGTTGATTTGGTTTGTATTTGATGAGTATCCCAAATTTTTTATCACTTCATATATTCATGTTTTCTCATTTATTAAAAAGTATAAAATTAATATACATTTTAATTTATGTTTTATTTTTTTGATCAATAAAAAACAAGATGTCAAAATGATATAAAGTTTAGGATAAAAAATGTGGTTCCATGATTAATCCAAAACAATTCAATTTGCTCCATTATTGATGTAATGATGCGTTTTTACTCCCCCTCAGTTAGGTTCCCCCATTTTACCTATTATTAATGTTTAGATTCTGTTTAATTGAGAATTGACACATTAGTAAGGCGCGCTCAAGTATAACATGACATTTATTAATGTAGATGTCGTTTTTTTGAAGCAACTTGAACATTTTATAATCTATGTAATCATAACGAACACGTATAAACATGTATCTCAGTGCACTTTCTGGACATAGGGAATCCAAAGTTGGTGATTCTGTGCCGATATGATACATTTTGTTGAGTTAATGGTGTGGAGATAGTTAGAGAAAATGTAAACAAAAAAAAAGAGGAAAGATATTTTCAAAAATCATAGGTGTCCAATAAATGATGCTCCCATAAATTGAATATTGATGTTTAGTCTTATATTTTTATTCTGTATTGTTCTTATATTTTTTACTTTTGTTCTTAAATAAAAATAATTGTTGGTTGTTTTAACTAAGAGAAATAGAGAAGAAATATAGATTTTGTGGGAAAAATAGATGTTGTAAGATCCAAATAAAAATAAGAATTATCTGTGAGTGTGAGAAAAAAAGTAAATATTATTTTTATTTCATAAAAAATTATAATAAATTGTAAAATAATGTAAGAGAATTAAATAAGAATGTTAGGATGCCCGTAAAACAAACTGAGGTAACACGAATAAACAAACACCTTCAATCAGTTATATATATGTATTTCAGTCAAGCACGAGAGAGATAAGATGTCTCTCATCACTGCAAGAAAACTCACCTGGCACACGCTTCAATATTCTAAAAGTAAATGTAACTCAAATTTCACTGTATCCCTATTAAATCAAATTAATTATTTTTAACATATTTAATAACATTCAATAATAATTATTTTGATATATATTTATGATAATTAAGTAGTAGTTTGAACTTTTTTGAATCAAATTAATAAACAGAAAAATTTGTAAGAAATAAATAAGTATTCACTCTTATTCTGATGTTTTTGCTTAGACACAAAGGAGCATCTCAGGAGTGGTGGGGTGGTGCTGCTTTTCTAACTGCTGCTGCAGAATTTCTGATCTCAAGGCACTGAATTTTATTTTAGTTTATTCTCTTTGTGGTCTCTGATCTTTTCACCTTAAAACTAATAGCAATAGAGTTAAACTAAAGTAAAACAAGAAGTGCTACAACACTCTGAGTTTGAGTTCAAAGCAAGAAAGCACATAACACATTCACACACACACAAATATTGAGAAGGTTAAGAGGGAGATATTGCAAAACCAAAGAACTCTTCAAAACCAAAGGAGAAAGGTTTGGAATTTGAGGCAAATGTTTCATTGTTTCAATGCTCATCTCGAGGCAAACCTTCTACACCTTTTCTTCTTCTCCTTCTTCATTTCTTTGTATCATTTTCCTACACACAACTCTTCTCTATGGCCTTGCTTTTTCTTCAAACCATGAAGCCTCTATTCTCTTCACATGGCTTCATAGTTCTGCATCACCACCCCCTCCTTCTTTCTCTAACTGGAACATCCATGACACAAGTCCATGCAAATGGTCCTGCATAACATGCTCCTCACTAGGCTTTGTCACTGAGATCAACATAGAATCAATCCCTCTTCAGCTTCCAATACCTTCTAATATCTCTTCATTCCCATTTCTTAAAAAGCTTGTTATTTCTGATGCCAACCTCACTGGAACAATCCCTTTTGATATTGGTGATTGTTCTTCACTCACTGCTTTAGACCTTAGCTCAAACAACCTTGTTGGGTCTATACCTTCAAGTATTGGAAAGCTCAACAACCTTGTTAACTTGTCTTTGAACTCAAACCAACTCACAGGAAAAATACCAGTTGAGATAAGCAACTGCATTGGCCTAAAAAATCTTCTCCTTTTTGATAATCAGCTAGGTGGAAGTATTCCACTTGAGTTAGGAAAGTTGTTGCAACTCGAAGTCCTTAGAGCTGGTGGAAACAAAGATATAGATGGGAAGATTCCTGAAGAGCTTGGAGAATGTAGAAATTTGACTGTGTTGGGTCTGGCTGATACTAGAATTTCTGGTTCTTTGCCTGCTTCATTGGGTAAACTTAACAAGCTTCAGACTTTGTCTATCTACACTACTATGCTATCTGGTGAAATTCCACCAGATTTAGGTAACTGTTCTGAACTTGTTGACTTGTTTCTCTATGAGAATAGTTTATCAGGATCTCTTCCATCTGAGCTTGGTAAGCTACAAAAGCTGGAACAACTGTTTTTATGGAAGAATAGTATTGTTGGGGCTATACCTGAAGAGATTGGTAACTGTACAAGCTTGAGAAAATTTGATCTCTCTTTGAATTCTCTATCTGGAACTATACCTTTGTCTTTGGGGGGTCTTTTAGAACTTGAGGAGTTTATGATTAGTGATAATAATGTGTCTGGTTCAATACCTTCAAGTTTTTCAAATGCTAAGAATCTTCAACAGTTGCAAGTTGACACAAATCAGATCTCAGGCTTGATTCCACCAGAGCTTGGGAAGTTGTCAAATCTCTTAGTGTTCTTTGCTTGGCAGAACCAGCTTGAAGGAAGTATTCCTTCTACATTGGGAAACTGTAGTAAGCTACAAGCACTAGACTTGTCTCACAATGCACTCACTGGTAGCATTCCTGCTAGTCTTTTTCTGCTCCAAAACCTCACAAAAATGCTTCTGATTTCCAATGACATATCAGGTTCTATACCATCAGAAATAGGCAGTTGTTCCTCTCTTATAAGGTTGAGGCTTGGAAACAATAGGATTACTGGCAGCATTCCTAAGACAGTCTGCAACCTCAAGAGCTTGAACTTCTTAGATCTCTCAGGTAACCGCCTCTCCGGGTCGGTGCCTGATGAGATTGGAAGCTGCACAGAACTTCAAATGATAGACTTCAGTAGTAACAACTTAGAAGGACCACTACCTAATTCTTTGTCATCACTATCCTCACTTCAGGTACTGGATGCATCTTCAAACAAGTTCTCTGGTCCCATAGCATCAAGTTTCGGACATCTTGTTTTTCTAAGTAAGTTAATCCTAGGCAATAATTTGTTTTCTGGATCAATACCAGCATCACTAGGCCTATGTTCAAATCTCCAACTTCTTGATCTTAGTAGCAATCAGTTCACTGGAAACATACCAGCTGAGCTAGGCCTTATTGAGAGTCTAGAAATTGCTCTTAATCTTAGTAGCAATTCACTCAGTGGCCCAATCCCACCTCAGATATCTGCTCTTAACAAGCTTTCAATACTTGACCTGTCACATAACCAATTGGAGGGAGATTTGCAATCTCTTGGACTGCTATACAATCTTGTTTCCCTTAATGTTTCATACAATAAGTTCACTGGATTTCTTCCAGATAACAAGCTTTTCAGGCAGTTATCATCAGAAGACCTCACCGGCAATCAAGGCCTTTGCAATTCAGGTCAGGACTCATGCTTTGTTAATGGTTCTGGCAAGACGAGTTTGTTATCGAATGGAAATGATGCAAGGAAGTCGCGGAGGCTTAAACTAGCAATTGGATTGCTGATAACCTTAACAGTAATAATGATAATTATGGGGATAACAGCTGTGATAAAAGCAAGAAGAGGCATTAGAGATGAGGATTCAGAATTAGGAGGAGACTCATGGGCATGGCAATTCATACCTTTCCAGAAGCTAAATTTTTCGGTGGAACAAATACTGAGATGCTTGGTTGATAGAAATGTGATTGGGAAGGGATGCTCGGGTGTTGTTTATCGCGCTGAATTGGATAATGGTGAAGTCATTGCTGTGAAGAAACTATGGCCAATAACAAATGATGCAGGGGAGGCATCTAGGGATGAAAAAAGTGGAGTTCGCGACTCATTCTCAACTGAGGTGAAGACACTAGGTTCAATCCGTCATAAGAACATTGTCAGATTCTTAGGCTGTTGTTGGAACAAGAAAAACAGATTGCTCATATTTGATTATATGGCTAATGGAAGTTTAAGCAGTATACTCCATGAGAGGACTGGAAATTCTCTAGAATGGGAACTTAGGTACCGAATCTTGTTAGGCGCCGCAGAAGGCCTCGCATATCTGCATCATGATTGTGTCCCGCCTATAGTCCACAGAGATATTAAAGCCAATAACATCCTCATTGGCCTTGAATTTGAGCCTTATATTGCTGACTTTGGCTTGGCTAAGCTTGTTGACAATGGGGATTTCGGTCGATCTTCTAATACAGTAGCTGGTTCCTATGGGTATATTGCCCCAGGTTAGTATATACTTCTTCACCAATTTGATTGCATTTTTTCTTTTTGATTTTTTTCTTGCATAAAACAGTTCCTATTCTTCTTGAGAATCAAATTACAACTTTTGTGGTCTATGAAGGTAACTAGGTATAAGGAACAAATTTATCAGTGTCTCATCAAATTACATAAATATCTTAGTAGGAAGGAAAATGAAATATCTTGAAACTACCCTTAATGATTTGTTTAATAAGGCTTCATGTATTTGCATGCACATTGTTGGGTTTACTCTCAATCATATTTCACATCTTTTGTTACACTTTAGATAATTTTCTTAGCATGTTGAAGCTGACTTTGAATTCATTTCAGAATATGGGTATATGATGAAGATCACAGAGAAGAGTGATGTTTATAGCTATGGAATAGTTCTGTTAGAAGTCTTGACAGGTAAGCAACCAATTGATCCAACAATACCAGATGGTCTACATGTTGTTGATTGGGTGAGAAAGAAAAGAGGGCTTGAAGTACTTGATCCTAGCTTACTCTCTAGACCAGAATCAGAAATAGAAGAAATGATGCAAGCATTGGGAATAGCCTTATTATGTGTAAATTCATCACCAGATGAAAGACCAACAATGAGAGATATTGCTGCAATGCTTAAGGAAATAAGGCATGAGAGAGAGGAATATGCAAAATTTGATGCACTTCTAAAAGGGTCTCCTGCAAATGAAAATAAAAGCACTTCTGGGATTCTTGCAACAACATCAGTGCCAGTCATGCAAAACTTGAATGCTAAAAGTAACAACACAAGCTTCTCTGTGTCTTCACTACTTCATTCATCATCATCTTCTAGAGCATAAGGATGTTTTTTAATCACTTTGCTTTTCAGTGATCCTTCTGTTATTGTTTTTTATATGTTTGTAAATTTTGTTGTGGCTGAATTAAAATCAACAAATATATTTGGGAAGTACAAATGTGGCTTTCAGATTATCATTGGTGTGTACTCAAAATAGCTTGTACTTAGTAATGTCTATGTTCAAGTTTAGATCATGTCATCATAGCAATAAAGTCAAGCCACTGTTAGAGCTTATCAGTAGGGAAGAGCTTTTCTAATACAGTAGGGAAGAGCTTTTGTTTAATCTTTGATAACCCTCTATTGTCATGATCATAACATGGAAGGAACTAATTGAGAATGTAATATTTATATACTCTTAATCTAAAGATTTATACATCGTTAGTCCATTATCCAACATTCATTTGTATTACTTATATTTAAAAAGTCAGTGATTAAATACAAATAGTATACGATGCAGTAAAAGTGTAAAAAAACTCTTACCTAGATACATATTTTTTTCAACTTTTAAATTTATAAGTTGGGAATTTTCAACTATATTATTATGTTCCTTTTAAAGAAAGTTTGATTGATTTAGCATCAAATGACTACAATAGAAGGGGTGTGTGCTAGACAGAAAGGAGATGGCATTGAAAAAAGGGAAAGGGGTTAATGAAGATTTTGATAGTGGAAGTGATACTGATGATAATGACAGTGTTAAGGAAATCAGATTTGATGATACTGAAGAGTACAGAGACCTTGGTTTGGATGATGCATTGATGAGTTATATAACAAGGAGGGTGTCATGAACCATGAGGGCCCCACATAAGAAGTTTGTGTCATTTTCAAATTTATGGAAAAAAACTAAAATAAGAAAGTTCAATATTCAAAAGCAATGAAAATTAAATGTGGGAATAGTTCTTTATTTTCCTATCATCTATCATCAAATGATACTTTCTATTTATGATAAGATGATGTAGAAGTTTTTTTATCTCTTTCGTTAATGATGATGAGTGATAATGTACATTGTATATATCTTTAATTTGATATAGCTAAGACAATGAAGCAACTAAGTGATTCATTATAGTTAAATTGGATGTTCTTATGTATATGTGTTTGTGGCAAGTGAGAGGAAAAGTTATTGAGAAGCTAGACGAAAGTGAAGTTTGAAGGATAAGTATATTTAATCGTTTGAGTAATGAGGAAGATGGGTTGAAATAGAGAAATATATGAAAATAACATATTAGGAATATTGTGAAATAGTTGGGATTCAATTTTTAATGTTTTGGGTAAAATAACTTTCCGTAAATATGTTTAGTTGTTGTAGTGTTTTGTAATTTGGAGGTGACTGGGGAATTATTGTTTGGTTCCCAACACATCTTACATAAGATCTTATATAAGTACACATTTAATTGAATTGATAATGAGTACGAAACGGAACCACCCGACAATAATTTCTAGACGTGACCTTTCGTTTCTAAAAATTACAACATCAATTATCTATCCCACTATTGGATTTGAAATGTAGAAGCCCAACCACAATGTATCCAACATAATCATAATTCCACCCATAGCTTGTTGAACCAAAACGGGAGGATATCCAGCATATGTCCAACAAAGCATATCACATCATTGACTACTATTTTAAAATTAGTTCAAAAAATATATTTAAATTAAAATTTTAATAATTAACTATTTTTGTAATTATGAATAATAATACGTGGAATAATATTTTTTTTCGCAGAAGATGTCCAGTCAACCAACAGTTGCCTTATTTTTTAAAATTTCTAGAGAAGAGAGAGAAAAGGACGGGCTTTTATATTTCAAAAGTCAAAACAGAACACCAAAAGAAAACACGTTGTTTCTAAATAGGCAAAATGAATCCGTTTCAGAAACCTCCTTATATGCCTTTATTGGCTGTATAAAAATGACAGTAAATAAAAGGAACAAGACACCCAAGAGGTTAAAAGTTAAAACATGTTACTCTTTTCATACTAGTGTAGTACACTATGTATAAATTTCTATGCAATTTTATTATTATTATTTTTAATTTAACTTTATTAAAAGTTTTAATTATTATTTTTGTCCTTAACACTATTAGTTTAATTATAATTTTATAATATTTTTGAAAAATCAAGAAAAATAATATGTTAGTATATACAATTAGATAGAAATGCCTTATAAATAGGCCTAGAAGGGTCAATACTATAGAATTTTTCAATTATCTACTATCTTCTTAATAAGAATAGAAATGACATATGTTTTTACTAAAATAAATATCTATATTTCTTGACATTTGGATTTAAAAGAGCTAATTTTATCATAAGATAAAACTTAGCATTAAAAAAATTTCTACTATTTTAATACGAATAGAAGGGTTGGATTTAAAAGGGAGAAAGTGGTTGTGGTCTGTGAAGCCATGAACGTGGAATTGTCTTGAATATCACCTCTCTTTTCCTAGGGTTTACACGTAATCCTTTCTGCATGTCTCTCCTTAATTTCTTTGGATAACTTATTTCTTTCTCTGTTTATGTTTTTTCTTATGTGATTTGTGTAGATAGCTTGATCAATAGTGTGGAAATTAGTTCTGCTTCATGTGCCTTTGGTACGAGATATTTTTGGCCTTAAAACGAAGAATCATCTCTAATCTAAGCCCCCAATGGATCGTCTCTCTAAAATTTACCTTCTCCTTCCAATTTCACTCTCACATGATAACTTCTCTTTCCCTTCATTCATTCCATTATCTGTTATGGGTACAGATTAATAATTTTAATCAATGGAACATCAAATTTGTTTAAAAATTCAAGAACTAAACTCATTGGAGAATATTTTCAACTTTTAAAGTTTTATATTGATTCTAATAAGTACTCTCAAGCTTTAAGCCATAAAGTTGTTATAAGATTAGGTGCTCTAGAGTTGAGTTTTGTCTTAGAAACTAATTTTCTAAAAAAAAAATGCCTTGTAGACATGACATTAGAGTTATAGAGTTAAAAAATTTACATTCATAACATCATAGAATTTTAAATCTTTTAGTTATAGAGTTAAAATTTGTAACGCCCCGAAAAATAATTCTCAAAAACCTTGCAGAAAAATGGGTAAATTTTTTTTTTGAATACAGAGATTGTATAAAATTGTTTCCTTTTAAAACCTTCCTTTTCCGGGACATCACTTTAAGTAACTCAAATGCAGAAAATCAACTTAACGTTATCGAATGATAACTTAACCTGATTCACAATTTCCTGAATAACACAATGCATATAAACGGTTAAGTCATCTTTAGTTCATACAAACTAAGTCAACAAAGGCGGAAACTACATCGCCACTAACATATACAAAATCCAAAAAGAAAGAGCGAAAATGTTAATCATCGCCAACAGACACTAAACAACGACATGAACAAACTGAAGTCGTCCTTGTTTTCAAAAGTCCCAAAATGATAAGCAACT
>NC_032019.1:7308597-7308971 GCF_001865875.1 Lupinus angustifolius | reverse complement strand
ATTTCTATAACCGACATCATCACTCACCGTTTATCAACATAAACCATAATGTATCAACATATATTTCATAAACAAACATCATAACCATAAGTACTAATATGTGCATAATGTTAATGATGCATGATGTTTGTAACTCAAATGTGGGAATCCACTTCCACAAGTGCAATATATGCATGCTATGTCATGATCATCCACCTTACACCAATATCCTCCCAATAACCTAGTCGGAAACAAATCAAGAGTACAGGTCCCATACCAAGCCACTTTGTACGCACCCGAAATAACATATCCTCGCAAGGAATTAAAAATAGATCGATCGGTTCCCTCAGGAACAGTCCTACCTGGACCTAGGTCGTACAAACGCTTTCTGGGCA
>NC_032019.1:7307905-7308497 GCF_001865875.1 Lupinus angustifolius | reverse complement strand
CAATCAGTGTCGTCCCTGCTTACTTCACGTTGCTCTAAGTCATACCGTCATTTCCCTCTCCACTACTCCATTATTAACCATATGCATATGAACACTAACCGCAGTTAGGTGATTAAATCTTTTAATCATATTTACCATGCTCGGCCCACCTTAAGTCATCTCCCTCAGGAATGCTTCTTGTGGGTCCCGATCTTACGTTAACACGTAATATAAAGGAAATACATCCCACCACTACGACCATCGCTGAATACCCTGGACGGTCCCAGACCAAGCCTCTTACGGTCAGCCGATCTCGCTACGTGGTATCCTGGGTTCCTTTCTGGGCAGCGCCCTAAATCACATCATAACCAAAAGGGTAACGTCCCTACCACTACGACCATCGCTGAATCACCCTGGACGGTCCCAGACCAAGCCACTTACGGTCAGACGATCTCGCTCCGTGGTATCACGTATCCTTTTCTGGGCATCGCCCTAAATCATACATCCTTCTCGGATTACTTTCTTTAAAATTAATTTCCGAGTTTGACTATTTAATTCCAACACCTTGAATACTTTACTTTTTAATTCAATTACGGTGTACCAAAGTAGTTTA
>NC_032019.1:7307037-7307805 GCF_001865875.1 Lupinus angustifolius | reverse complement strand
TTTTAATTCAATTACGGTGTTATACCAAAGTAGTTTATATCACATACCCATACTAGGGTTATTACATAATCAAACAATCAATCCAAATAGTCAAACACAATCACTATCTCTCGCCCAAACGAGGACCCTTCGCTCAAGCGAAAATTCAATCAACAATACCAATATAAAACTGGGCATCTCTCGCCCAAGCGATAATTCATCTTTAAATTTCAATTAAACTTAAGCCTTCCTCGCCCAAGCGAGGCCCCCAAGCGAGACATCATTAAAATCCTGAAATTTTTTTTTTTTAATTTTTTTTTCCGAAGTGAAACTTTTGCTCGCCCGGGCGAGGCCTGAGCTCGCCCAAGCGAGAAAACTCTCAATTTTCATCGAAATCCTGTGCATTTTTCGCCTAAGCGAGACCCTTGCTCGCCCGAGCGAGGATTGCTCGCCCGAGCGAGGATTTGGCGCCCGGGCGAGGAGTTCCAGAACCAAAAACTTCCCCTCGCCCACGCTCAAGCGACAGTGGACTTGGACATAATACCAATTTCTGCCCTTTTCGACAACCGAAACATATTTAAACTTAGTTTTTCAAACACCTGCACTCAGAAAAGTTTCCAACAACATTCATATACAATATTCAACACATTTCATCAACAATCATATATATTCAAAAGTATTCAAACATAAACATCTTGCGTTTCTTAAATCCCAAGTTAACTCCAAAACCTTTGAGATGGTTTAGGAGATCCGGGTGTCATATTCGGACACCACTATATCACGATGTGT
>NC_032019.1:7300478-7306937 GCF_001865875.1 Lupinus angustifolius | reverse complement strand
CCGTACCGGGTGGATTTCGGCTCCGACAGTGGTTCAGAATTGACTGTCTCCGAAAATTACCAAAATTTACCACAAAATAGGAAATAAAATTACAAGACTAAAACTCAACTAGAGTTTCGTCTAATTCTTTACTGAAAATTCCCAGAAATTCATTTTCGAATATATAATTAATAAAAATATTAATAAAATCTTATAATTCAAAATCGTAAAATTCGCGGTGTTACAAAATTGACATCATAAAACTTTAAAAACACATCTTTCTTATTTTTATCTCCATTTCTTCTCCGGTACATCTTTGGAATATTCAATATTTTAAATAATAAAGAAGATAACAAATGAGATTAATGTCTAAAATAAATATGATCAAATAAAAATTAAATAAAAGAGAACATTTTCTTTTGCACATGATCAATTATTTCTAATTTTTCTAGATACATTAATTCAACTTCATTTTATCAAATGTTTCATTTATGCTTCACAATAATTTTGGTATCAACATTTATTTTTCTTGGTCTGTATATGGTTAGAAAATTGTTTCATTTTATTCAGTTTGAATAGCGAATGGTTTCATTTATTTAGCAGAATTCAGTAGAGGAGCAAGCTAAAAATTACTACATATTTACACATAACAAAGCCTTTCCAAGTACATATACTACATTGTAGATTCATTCATGTCATTAAGTATATTTTGGTATGTAATTACTTTGATATGTAATTATTTTGGCCATTATAGCTATTTTGGTATGTAATTATTTTAGTCTTTGGTATGTTATTAATTTGCTCATTATTGTGGTATGTAATTATTTTGGTCAGTATTTTGGTATGTTATTATTTTAATCATTATGCTGATAGTTTTCTCACCTAACATGTTAATTAAATTTATTAAATTTGACATTCAACATTCTTAATTCTTATCATATGATTCTATTTGAAAAATATTATTAAATGTAAATATTTGATAATACACAAAAAAAAAAAAATATTCTTCTATGATTGTATGGGCATCATAAAATAAATTATTATAATGTACATGCATTTTACAATTAGTACTGCATTCTAATAGTTATTTTAGTTATCAAATTAACAAGTCTCAATGTCAATCAAAAGGGTAGAATTATACTTACCTAAATATATCTTTTGTCATAGTTAATTATAGTGGCAATTTCAAAAGTTCAAAAGCAAAAAATGATTAAAGATACTAATACAATAGTTAGGTCCTAACACGACAACAACAAATGTTATTTATAAGGAAGTTATCCAAAACATTTGATATGTCTTTCTCTTCATATTGTAAGTACAAGATTGCAACTAAGAGGGGGTGAATTAGTTGACTTAAAGTTTTATAAACTTTTTCTGCAAAATGTTAGAGTTAAAGTGCAGCGGATAATATTGCAGAAAAATAAGCAAGTATAAAGTAAAGAGGAAAGGGAAAAGAGAGTACACAAGTATTTTATACTGGTTCACCTTCTTGTCCACCGAAGGCTACGTCCAGTACTCTTGCAACACAAGAGATTTCCACTAAATATTAAGAGTTGTAAATACAATATCTCACCCTGAGATCTCTCTGTACCTTACACACTCACTAATATTTATACCTTGGAAAACATTTTTCCAAGTCACTTTTTCCCCTTTCTATTCACACCATTGTGAAAGAAAGATTGTTTGCAATAAATGAAGAATTACAACAATGGCTTTGGATTGCCTTTACAAGTATGAAATATTATGTCACTTGCAATCCAATCAACTCTCGTTATATGCTTAGTAATAATGCTCAATATATTTGTGAAAGTTTTTGAAGCAAATTACTCAGAATAAATTCTCTATTGAAAGTTCAAGAGCTTAGTGCAAAATTGCAGAAAAACAGTGAGAGAATTTATGAGAGTTGTATGAAAGTTGTGTGTTGATGTTGTGAGAGTTGAGAGTCTTTATATAGGCTTTCAAAACACTCAATGTGCCTTTCTGAAAGTTTAGGAGTTGTTTGGAGTGAAGAGATTTTGTTTTGAGTGAAAACTTTTCGTTTCAAAATCTGAAATCTCATTCAACAGTCCTTAGTAATCGATTACTGTCATTGGGTAATCGATTACCCAAACATATTGTCCACTTGAATTTTAAATTCGAATTTGAGTAATCGATTACTCTATTTGGGTAATCGGTTACTCAACTTTTGTAAAACTGGTAATTTATTACTCAAATGCAGTAATAGATTACTCTGAGCAGTTTTAAGTTGGATAACTCGTTTTCTCTCACATGTAACTTGTTACTTGAATTAAGTAACCCGTTACACATCTTTTCAAAATTTGTTTTAAGTATTTTCAAAGTGTTTCATTATTCTTTAAAAATAGTTTTGAGCATTACTACTTTGTGATAAGTAAGAGTTTTAGGATAGAAGTACCTATAGAGACTTAATCTAATTTTCTTGAAGCTTTATTCTTCTTTGTCTTCATAAGTGTTCATCATTTTCTTCTTTTTGGTGATGTTGGTGTCTTCATCAAAACCTTGCCAAGGTCGGGAGCAAAGATCTTCTTCATACATATTTCATACTCAATCATTATTAAAATCCATACTAAATTAATATACTTTCTCACACTCTAATTTTTTTTATATTTCATCTTTATCATGTTAAAAATAACCTAATCTATTGAGAACAATCAATTTGCATTTAGGTAACAACAATTTTACATAGACAATCAACTAAAATCAAACTTCATGATATTTAATATAAACAATGTCATTTATATAAAAGTAATTTACGTCAATCCAAATTATTCTATCTCATTTAATAGACAACTCTCTAATTTGTTTTCTTATATTCCTACTAGTATCAAAGAAAAGAAAAGGCTATTTAAAATAGAATGAATAGTGATGTTGAAGTAAGTGGTACCATATTTATAACAAGAGTATAATATATTTATTTGATAAGTGTAAACATTTATACACAATCAATATATCATCTATTATTTATTTATATTATTTTGGTTGAAGAGTCATTATTTATTAATCATAAATGATAGATGATACAATAATAATATATAAAAATCAGCATACATTTTTTTCTATCTTGTAACAATGTATATTAACCACGCCCCTATCAAAGTGATTTTTGTTGTTAGTGTTAAGTTGAAGAAAAACTTGGAATAGTTGTTGAAAATAGTGAAGACTATGTATGCTATAAATCAAAAAATTCATTGCTAATGCATAGTTATATAGATAGTTTACATGCGTGTGAGTAGAGATTTTTTTTTCGTGTTAATGAAATTATCCTCCAAAATTTTGATACGGAATATTATGCATATGAATATAAAAATTATTAAATGATGTAAAAATTAAATACATTTTGAATAAGATATTCCATTTAATCCTCATGTGTGTTTCATAGTTGATAAAAGAGAAAGAATATGGGATGAAAATAGAATCTAACAAATAAGTGTATAATTGACTCTTCAATTTCTAAAACATCTAACAGATTCATAACAAAATAAAAATGTAGAAATGTCAAAAGTTTTAGAGAAAAAAACAATGTAATATTTTCGCCTTGATAATTCTTTCCAAAATGTTATTTGTATAGCTACTAGTTGATATATTTAACTTTAAAAAATAACAAATCTTAATATCTCAATTTTTCATTTCTTTGTTTGTTTTTTTCTAATTGAAAAAATATTCACTTAACACCGTGAAAATTTCATATATTTTATTAATTATTTATTTTTAACAAAACTTAATTTTAGAAATTAATCGGTAAGGAATTAGGTTAAACTGTAGTTGAGTGTTACTCTTGTTTTATGAATTACTATCTTGTGGTAAATTGTCGTAATTTTTTGTGACGAAAAGTTTTTGCACTGCCGTCGGACCCAAATTCGCCCTAATTCGGCCCAAAAATGTGTTTTTGAGTTTCATAACTCGGAATCGAATTCTGATTGCGCCTTTGACTTCGAAATATTATTTCGAGTCATGATAGACATCAAGTTTATCCAAAACGCATTTCTAGATATTTTTCCACTCCGAATTCAGTATTTCGAAATTCTAACAGTAATCGGAAGATTTTAATATCCAACCAAGTATTAGCCAAACAATACTTGGGCATGGTCTCATCACGAATGTTTCACCGAAAAAGTCACCTCATTTTCCCAAGTGAAACTTGCGCGGCAAGGAAGCTAAAATACTCATCTTTACACTAAATTTCGTAAACCCTTCACTTACTCATTGCACCATTAATCTTGGAAACTCTTAGTTTGCCTCCACAAATCACATTCAATTCCCTTAAATCTGATTTATTCCACTTAAAAGAGCCATAAAACCCCTTGAAACCCTTGGCTTACACCCCCTAATCTAAATCACTCTACTTAAAGAGCCCATTCAAGGTAGAGAAACCTTTGGCTCTACATTGCATTTCATTCTTCTTCCTTTGGATTTTCTCAAGAACTTCAAGATAAACCTCATCCCTTTTGTTCTTAATCTTTTAGAAAATCTAGCCGTTCATTGTTTTTGATATTCGAGTATGATGTTTATGCGTATGTTACGAACATTTTCAACCGTCAAAATTTTCTAAAAAACCTTCCTATCGCTTGTTATACGCAAGCATGTGAAAAATGAGTTTTCGTGAATCTATAAATTGTTGTTTTGGAAACCATGAAATCTTGTTGTTCAAGGGACTGTTTTAGTGTTTTGAATATATGCATGTTATTTATGTTGATGAAAGATGATGATTTTGAAATCAAAGAAATATTTTAAATCGAAATGTCGTTTTGATCATGAGATCAATCCTTGTGAAAAGGTTTTGAAATGATCATGAACACGATAGGGATCGGGAACGAGGCTTTCGAGGATATAGGATGGTTCGGAATTATGAATCTTGGACCGGATGGATGAAAGTATCAAATGTTCTTAGAATGGATTAAAAGGATGTTTTTATCTTAGAGCTAGTAGGAAAGCGATTTAACTCGTGAATCATTGATTTGTGTTTGATGTTAGTTTCGAGGCGTTCGAAGTCGGACAACCGATCCACTCACGGAAAGGGAATCAACCACGCTACAACCCAATGTGAGAGAGAATACGTTGTGACATAGTGGTGTCCGAATATGACACCCGGATCTCCCAACTATCTCAAAAGTTGGGAGTTACTTCTATTTTGTTAGAAACTCATACTTAACTAAATGATTTCGTGTCTGGATTAAGTACGATGTTTCTTTAGGCTGAATGACCCTAAGATAGTATAAAATATCAAGTCTCGTGTTTGTTATCCATGAAGGAATACCACTCGAGAAACTTTGAAGGAACACCACTCGAGAAACTAAAACGCATTGGGTTCGAAAACAGCGGAGAGTTTCGATCTGGTAGCCCAAAAGGGCGAGGAAAATGGTCATGGTAAGTGGACCACCTCGTCCGGCGAGGGAAAAACAAAGAAGAATGGTTCTAAATAGCGCCTGGGCGAGCAACCCCTCACCCGGGCGAGCCAGCCTGGTTTAGGCGAACATTTCTCGCCTAGGCAAGGGCTAGAGGGCCCGTTTTGGGTGTTTTTGGCGCCCGAGCGACCGTATTTTGCCCGGGCAAGGACCAGACAGGTATTTTGGCCAGTTTTTTATGGATTTTTAGCTTGAGCGACAGTCCCCTCGCTCGAGCGAGAACCAAGCATAAAATTGAGTCTGTTTTGATGAATTGGTCGCTTGAGCGGCAGTCTCTCGCTTGAGCGAAAGGCAAACATTAATTGTGTCTGTTTTTGATTGATTTATTGCTTAGGCAATAGCCCTAGATGGAGTGTGAAGTGTATTTACACTTGGGAAAGACCGTGGCTCAGAGGATTGAGTCTGATGCCCAAATCCACAAACTTATACTGTTACTTTTGGTTATTGCGCCTTATATGGACAAGGATTCTGATGATGATGTCATGAGCAAGGCTATGCCTAAAAAGGATTACATGATACCACACAGCGAGGTCGTCTGACCGTAAGAGGCTTGGCCGTGTGGTCGTCCAGGGTAATTCAGCGATGGTTCGTAATGGTAGGGATGTTATTCCTATATTACGTGATAACGTAAGATCAGGTCCTACAAGAAGCATTCCTTTGGGAGATGTCTTACGATGGGCCGATCATTTTAAAAGACTAATTAAAATATTTAATCGGCTAACTTCGGTTAGTGTGCATATTCATTATAAATAACAAAGTAGTGGAGAGGAAATTTACGGGAGACGAACGAGCCCTGCGATGTTGAGAGGGACGGCGATGGCGGTGTTTCGTCAGCAAAGTCTTGAGGGAGAGTCTAGGTGAGATGAGTCCCCTATATTCCTGAATAAGATATTCTGTTGGATCGGACAGTTCTCACAGCACAAGCTAGACGATCTCTGACAACCCCTCTTTGCAATCAACATCAATGAGAGGATGCCCAGAAAGTGTTTGATACGACACCGTCCTGAAATGGACCGTTCTTCGGAACCAATCGATCATATATATATATATATATATATAT
>NC_032019.1:7298497-7300378 GCF_001865875.1 Lupinus angustifolius | reverse complement strand
CTCATGGTTATTTTCGAATAGTATATTGGGAGGATATTGGTGTAAGGGTGGATGAAATAAGCATAACATTCATACATTAAGATCGTGGATATTAATCCCCAGGATCCGAGTTATAACTGCATTCATCATTGTGCATTATGTTTGTGATCTATATTGTGTATATTATGTGTGTCTGTTTGGATGTGATATTCTATGTAATTCCACGCTGTCAATGAATTATATTCATTAGATGTCTGACTCTCTCTTCTTTTCTTTTCTTTCTACTTGTTCTCGGTTCGCGTTCTCGTTCAGATGGACTGTACGGTGAGGATTCGGAGCTACCGATTCTCGATGTCCCAGAAGGGGACATGGAGTAGTGATGGAATAGATATACCTACACAGGCTCTTGTACCTTAGAGCTAGAGATGGTTTGTGACGGCTCTACGATGCGCTTCCCTTCTCAGCATGCAAACTTGGAGGCTTCATTCACCTTGTCTGCTCAGAGATTTACGCCTACTGCGCCATCCATCCAGTCTGTGATCCCTCACAGACCCACTGATGTTGGACCATCTGCTCGGAGACGGAGTAGGGATGATGTGCCCAGTTCCCCACCGGGGAAGAGAGCTACTATACTGATGCCACCCAATCTTCAGGCAGAGGCGGGAGTGGGAAGAAAGTCACAGGGTTCGTCCAACAACCCGGAAGAGGAGCGAGAAGCCGGAGAGGAAGACTGTGTGGAGTTGGTATGTATAGAGGACTCCATTGAGGTGGTGGACCTCTCTTCCGATTCTGAGACGGAGGAGGACCCCAACGAGTGTCCTAGTACATCCGCTAACCCCGGAGTTAGTCGCTAGTGGTCATTTCTATTTCTAGTTGCCCATGAGGCGAGTATCTGTGTAGGGTACTTATAATGTTTTGAATAAACCAGACTATTGTATATAGTTCAATTTGGATCAAAATGTATTCCGCTTTGCCTTTGTATATGTTTTTAGTTATTTCAATAAAGGATCATTCCACGAATTATTGTTGTCTTTTCCGCATTTTAGGTTACTAAATGTGATGTCCCGAAAAGGAATTAAATGTAAATGAAGAGTTTTACATTATAAAAAAAATCTCATTTTGGACAATATTGTTTGAGTAATTTTCGGGGCGTTACATTAAGTGTCAACTTGAAAAATACTTAATAATTAAATTTTTAACTCAAATATACTTTTTTTAACCAATCACAACTCATAACACGTAAAATGGTGCACAAAAAATGTGTTCACGCCATTTCTACATTTGAAGAGGAACATGATAGTTACTTGATTAATAGGTATGCTTCCACAACTTCAAACATGGGTGGATCAGGTTTTTCTCCATTAAATTGTTGGTGGCAATCATTAGAGAACCATGATACACGCTTCTAAAAGTTTAACAGTAATGGAATGACACGTTTATAAAATTTCAAAGCTAAACTATAAAGGCAAAAATTGAAGAGATAAAACCAAAGTTTTTTCCTCCACTTTGTTAACCATTATAAACTTACGTGACAGCCAGAAACAGCATAACAAAGTACATGTATTTAATTTAACTTATGCACATGCATCAGACTATTTGTGAAGACAAAAATAATAAAAGAAACTTGCACAGCTGGTTCTACACTACATACTGGCCAACCACTTTTTAGAGAAAAAATTAAATTGATCTAAATGAAATGAATAGTAACATGGTGTGGGCCAGTGTTGTGAAACCCGAGCCGGACGTCAAACCGGCAGAGGTCCCGTATTAGGTTTAACCGGTTAAACCGTCCGGTCTGACCGGGTGATTTCGTACATAATTAATAATTTTTATTTATAAATATATAGTTATATATAAATGTAAAACTTTATATAGTTAATAATTATGTATAATTATATTGAA
>NC_032019.1:7241530-7298397 GCF_001865875.1 Lupinus angustifolius | reverse complement strand
TAAAACAAAATATTAGAACATAGTCCCATTTTTTTTATTTTTAAGTGAGCCGTCCGGTTTACTTCCCGGGTTAATCCGGTTTAACCGGGTTTAACATGGTCGGACCGGATTTTTTCCGGTTCAAAGCGGTCCAACTCTCATTCGGTTAAGACGGCAAACCAGAGCCGTTTTCAAGTCCGGTCAGCGGTCAGACCGGTCGGACCGTCCGGTCCGGTTCCAACAACACTGGTGTGGGCTACATATATTAATCAATATTATAAAACGCGACTAATATTAAATTGGAAAATATTTTATATTAGGTTTAACCGATTAAATTGTCTGGTTAAATTAAATGATATCATATATAATTATATAAAATTTATAATTATATATAATTAATGATTATGCATAATTATTTTGGAGCAATATTTCTTCACTTTTTTAGACTCATATAAAGCAAAATATTAGAGTAATAATTTTTTTTTAATTTTAACTGAATTGTTTGATGCTAATAAAATTCTAACAATCCAAAATAGTCCAACCCTATATCATTGGTATAAAGTAGCTTATATGGAAGAACATATGTGCTTAAGAACGTGAAATCTACGTGCAAAAATGACAAGTGTCAATCATGCCATGCTTCAAGAATAAGAAGCATATTCTACGGAATGGGATCCTTTGCGAAAATTACTACATTCCTAACTATTCAGTATTCTCAAGTAATATAAAAATATTAATTTGTGTTTTTAAAAAATTCTTTTTAATTAAAAGATCCTTTTTAATTAAATCGAGACATGAATTAAGATAGATAATCTCTGTCCATATTCTATAGGCTAATAAATGGTTATTCATAGATCCAAAATAGTGAATGTTTATGTGCTAATGTATGCTGGCATGGCCTGGCAAGACTTTTCGGTACATGATAACCAACAAGTGCCCACACGTTCATGAATAAAACACACAATACGATATTATTTTTAATTATGGCTAATACTCCTTTTCAATTTCGTGGAACCCATTACCCCCAAGTGTGGCCCATTTCAATGCTCCTTCAATCATGAATATTAAATTATGCTATCTTCTTTCATCACTTCATAATTAACCAATTCAACCACTTTCCTCGTGTGGTCTGTTTTTCCAATCTTGTTAATTTCACTTTACATTTTTTAATATGTCTACTTTTATTTTAAGTTTTTTTGTATATGATTCTTATGATGACCATTGATTTAAATATTTTTATTGTATACTTATTTTTTTAAAAATTTTGTGAAAATCTTGATTTTATTTAATAAAATATATTATTAAAGTAAATAAACCAAAAGTTTATAAAAAGTAAATAAACAAAAAAGATTAAAATCTTAGCTAGACATATTAAAAAATGTCAAAAGTTTGATTTCAGACAGTAACAATTAGTGTGAGAGACAGTCATACACCTCGAAAGAAATTAATTCTTTACCTAAAAGATGAAGAAATACTCTTATTAGTGTAAAAATATAGATTTTCACTTGGTATGGAAGCTTTATAAGTATATTTAGTTATAGCATACGTATGACTATTAAAATCTGACTTTTTTGGTATTTCATTTCCATTTGCAAATAATTTAAATCACATACGAAAATTATGTCCAAAACCGTACAGGACAAAATATTTCCCTTCTAGTTGAAAATGATCATTGCACAGATTTGGTATATTCTCGAGCATATTTGTATTAGAAACATTATCAATGTGACCATGTAAAGAAAAGTTTGAAACACAACAATCTTGCTAGATTCGAGTGTGCCTTCTTATCCTACGTATACGATAATGCTTTCAAATTACTAATTACACATATTTATAGATGTAAAAATGGGGTTGGTCAAGCTAGCCTGTCAAGTAAAATCATAAAGTCTGGATATTTTATTAGGTAACTTTTGTTATAAAAAAACGTCTTTTTGGTCAGGACCACCTGATCCATTTTAAAATTGGATTTGGGTTAATGTAATTACATATTTTCTTAGGAGCACTTGTTTGAGATTTTTTTCAAACATGAATATTTTTTCCTTTAAAACTTACGTATATTTTAATAGTTTTGTTTTTGTGTAGATTGGATACCTCCCCTCCTAAAGTTGCAGTCAACATCCCCTAATAAACGGAATAAAATCATTTTCATTACTGAAATGAGAAGTTCTTTTTTAAAGGTAAAAATGTAATATCATCATAAATAAAAAGGACACTAATAATATTGCATCTTGCACTTTCTTTAATTTTTTTAGTGTACTTCTCTCTAGTAATAGAGATGAGTCTTACTCGAGCGGGTTTAGTTTGCCCATTTATTTTTCTATTCCTTTAATAGGTAGTCATTTAACTCAACACCAAAATAACACTACTGGCCATCTAATGAACTAGATTCTTGTTATTTCCAAACATAATAATTATAATATGAATTATACTAATCATTGTTTTATGAAATGGTATTTGAAACATGCATGTGGATGAAATGATAAGCGGCTTATTCACCTTAACCCGTATTTGAGCTTAAATATCCTAGGTATATAGTTATACGAATTACTTAAAAAGAAGAGTTTTGTAACCTAAAATAATTATATTTAACTCGACATTAGAGATTATTTGATGAGGTGGGCATTTATGTCCATATATGTTTATACTGATATTGACATTAGGAAAATAGTTGGGTTTGGCCAAAACGTTTTGACTCGGCCAACTCTACAGAATTTACATAATTGGTCAAATAAAAATATGACAAAATGTAATAAGCTCTTTTTGAATTGTAATTTTAAAGTTACTAACAAAAGGTCAATATACACTAACAAAGTTTATAAAGTTAAAGAGGTTGAATTGACGAGTAAGTACATGAATTTTTCCTACACGTAAAAAATTATGAAGTATATATTTCTTTCATTTTGCCCCAAAATTATAATAAAAAGTGGACTATTACCCAGTTATTTGGTGGCTTGATAAAAATATCATATGTACAAATATAATCATGCAAATTTAATATAACATATAATAGGAAGAAAAAGTCATCAAACTACTATTCTTAAAAGATTGGGTTTGTAACGTCCATAACCTAAATCCAAAACTAGCATACATTTAATTCATGTGGGTATAAATATTGATTTTTACTGGGTTTTTTAAACATTGAAGCTAACAAAAAAAATTATATGCTCTTTTGCCTCACTAAAAATACTACTAATTGACTAAACCAATCGGTAGATTTGCTGTAATTTTACCAAAAATCTCACCTCGACTTTTTGTGAATATAATTATATGAAATATTTGATAAGGAGATTTACCATTCATAGTAATGTTACTTTCTAACAAGATTGCATCTCTAGGGAATACCTGTGTGGTTAAACAAAGCAAAAAGATGAAATATTTACTTAATAACAAATTAACGTAACATTATTCCAAATCATTAAGAAGTATCATGTGCCAATTTCTACCCGCCTAAAGCTGACGAGTACTCTTATGGTTGGAACTTTTCTAAACTCATCTTTTAATTTATTTTTAGATTAACATTTTTCATTATACAAACACCAGCAAGTATCCAATATATGTTCATTCTTAAAACTATAAAACTATAAAATAAAATAACCCGGGATTTTTTATAAATTAAACTTGACAAACATTATTCTATTCTATATGATTTAATTAAGTTGACGAATTCATTAATTTCTCCATTTAATTTAATGCAATGGAATTACATTGATACAATTAATTATTTTGACTCAAATGTTGTGTTAGAAAGTTGAAGAAAAAACATTTGACAGGATTTAAAGGAATGTGTAAAAAAATTCGTAATAATATAATTTAGATATAATTGTAATACCAAAAAAATAGATGTATTTGTTGATGTTGTTATTATTATCATTATATAATTTTGACCATATTAAAAAATTTCTTAATATCGTCCCTACTAAATTGGAAGGGATTATTACCATTCATGATAAAAATTTCTTAATTATTTTTTTTAAAATTGAAAATATCAAATACATAAATAGCTTTAAAAATAAATTATCATAAGAAAACTCATTTTGACTCGTGTTAGATGTGAGCCAGAAATAGCTGTCTCTTTACTTTGAAATTTCGCCGTGAAATTTTATATATAATATTTTAAATAATATATATCATTCTCTTTTTTCTCTAATAAGACATTATTTTTTACACAAAATAATATTTTAATTATCTCTTTATCTTGGTAAAAGTCAAAAGAGTCAAAGAAAATAAGAATTAGTTTATTGTGTGATTTACTAATTACAAATATATAATTTAAATTTCTACTGTTGTTTTTTTCATTATTAAATGTTCAAATACTCTTTACTATTAAATTAAAATATATTTGTTTAATTACTTAATCATACATTAACATAATATATTATTTGAAGACAATGAGATTGCAAGAGTATAGAAACGTGAACAATAAATAATAAATACGAAAAACAACTAAACCTTTATCTCCTTAGGTTATATTAGTTACATAAATCGAACAATGTCATAATGTTTTATTGAATTCATGTTTATTGACAAATATTGAGTTATAAGTCATTCTTTATCATATTATGGAAGAATCCTCATTATAATTCTGCTTATTTCTACTCATCAAATTGATATAATTATTGGACATAGATTTATATCAATCCGTTACATTATGCACCTTGTTATTTTTTTGTTATAACATTTAAGTTTGTTAACATAGTTGCTATACATAAGGATATCTTAATGATTTATAAATCTTCATCTTATTGACGATTAATACATTTGATATGTTACATTAAAAATCAATTTCATAAGTATAATTGCTACATATAGATGTGTGTTTTGTGAATCATAATTCTTAATCTTATTAGTAGAATTGTTAGACATATAGTTTTATTTCACGAGCTAGATGAATAAGTATTGTTGAATCAAATGTATATTTATAGTGAATAGTAAAGTTTAATTAAACATCTTTATTCTAATAATTTAATTTAATCAATTAGTTAGTAATTAATATAATCAAACAAATCTATCAACCCAATTTAAAACCAACTTAAAATGACAAACTTTGTTTGAAAGATTACTATCAAACTAGTCAATATGGTTTCATCAACTTTTATACTCGTTTGCAATAACCCTGATTTGATAATTTAATTGACCAATTTGTCTGTTATTATAAATTTTAAATAAAATAATATAAATAAATGATAAATAATAAATGTTATATTATAAAAATTATTATACTATTAAAGTATAACTATTAAATTTTAAAGTATTATTATTACTATTCCTACTACTTAGTCCCTAATAAAAAATATTCCCTAATAAATTATTTGAAAGTTGCGAAATTGAAATTGATAAATAATAAATCTATTTAACAATCATCATAAAAAAGATCTTGTCTCTATATATATCCAACAACACATAGAGACACAATCACACTAACCGCGTTGAAAAATCTCATTCTCTCTCTCTATCACTGAGTTTCTGCTTCAGATCCTTCTCTCTCTTTCCAATGGCGGAAGCATCACACAAACCCGTTCCACTATTGAAAGACGAGCTCGACATCGTGATCCCCACGATCCGAAACCTCGATTTCTTAGAGATGTGGAGACCCTTTTTCCAACCTTATCATCTCATAATCGTTCAGGACGGTGACCCTACTAAGGTCATTAAGGTCCCAGAAGGTTTCGATTATGAACTTTATAATCGGAATGATATTAACCGGATCTTGGGTCCTAAGGCTTCTTGTATCTCTTTTAAGGACTCTGCGTGTCGCTGCTTTGGGTATATGGTGTCTAAGAAGAAGTACATCTACACCATCGATGATGATTGCTTTGTAAGATTTTGTTTTTTATTTTTTATTTTTAAATTATGTTTTTGAATTTTGTTGACTTGATTTGTTGATGGTTTGTGAATTGTTTGTGGAATTTAGTTGACTAGAGTACCCTTTTTGTAAAAAAAATATTTTTTTATGTAGGGTGTGTGGATTTTGCTTGGTTGAGATTTTGGGGTGTTTTTATTTTCTGAGAACTTATATGTATGTGTTGAATCATGGTTTTAAACTGAGGTTGTTTGGTTCTTGTTGCGATTATGATTTGTTTACTGTAATTGTGGTAAAAACGACATCTATGTGGCTGCAATTGCAGTAACGTACATGAGTATTGCAGGGTTTTTAAAATGGGGTTAGATCTGGCTTGTTTTGTTTACTGCAATTATGAATCCAGTTCTGTTTTATTTGGTTGGATTTGACACACTTACTTGATGTGGCTGCAATTGTGGTTGCAGATAAAACTGCAATATTGAAGCCACAATTGATGGTAGTTGTGGATCATAATTTAAACTTTTGAGCCTTTGACATTAGGCATTGCAGGGGTTTATCAAATGGGTTGGATCTAACTTGTTATAAGAGTGCTTTTGTTTGATTTGTTTAACTATAAGGCTTTTATTGTGCAAGTGCTTGGTTTCTTTTAGAATATTGTGTTTATGATTGGTCTGTTATAGTTGGATTTCCTTCAAGCTCAAGATTTGATCTCTCTAATTGACAATGAGAGTTTGTTTGGAATGTCTGATGGCTAACTGTAGTAATTGATTTGATCTTATGAAATATGAATAATCCACTCAAATTTGGTATGATTTGATTTGAATTCAGTTTCAACTTTTGGAATTTAGAACTTTATCCTTATTTTTTTATTCTACCTATTTTAATTAAGGGTAAGAGAGTAACATTAATAAAACATAATGATTTCCTTTCACTTTTGTCATGTTCCATTACAAATCAATTGAAATCCTATCTTTTATATTATTAGGTTCTAAACATGAGAAATGATTTCTAAATCAACTCAATTCAAATCACATAAAGTCTAATGTTATTGATTCTAAAAATAATCAGATCTTATTCAAATCAAGTCAATTGTATTTGGGTTTCTTTACCTTACTTTGGAGAATGTTTATGAGGCAAATAATGAGAACAATTGTTTTGGAATTATCTCCATTTGCCTCAAATATTTTTAAGCTGTTCAACCTTAATCCTCCATTCTGTAATTTTTTTCCTTCACTGGCTTTTATGAACACATGGGTTGCTAGTCAAATTGAGTCCTACTTGTTGATTTTGTTGTCTTTCCCTGCTTCATTTTTTTCTTTCTAAATCTACATTTTAGCTAAGGGTTGAAATCATGATTTTTCCTTTATTATTGCTGTCAAAGTGTCAATAGATCTTTGATATCAATGATAACAACTTATTGATTTTTCTAACCCAAATTTCAGGAGTTTGTTGCTTTTAATACAAAATGTATGTGATTTTCTCAATATTTCGTATATGCATGTGTAGGTTGCTAAGGATCCATCTGGCAAGGATATCAATGCACTTGAGCAGCACATCAAGAATCTCCTAACTCCATCTACTCCACATTTCTTCAACACCCTTTATGATCCTTACAGAGAAGGTGCTGATTTTGTCCGTGGATACCCCTTTAGTCTTCGTGAGGGTGTCCCCACTGCTGTGTCTCACGGACTTTGGCTCAACATACCTGATTATGATGCTCCAACACAGCTTGTCAAGCCTCGTGAGAGGAACACCAGGTATGTAGTTCCATCCTTTCGGCAATAATTAATATATGTTATAGACATTATAGATATCCATGGCCCAGATCATTTTGCTAAACTCTTAGTATATATTTCAGGTATGTTGATGCTGTTTTGACCATTCCCAAGGGAACATTGTTCCCCATGTGTGGTATGAATCTGGCCTTCGACCGTGAGCTGATTGGACCTGCAATGTACTTTGGACTCATGGGTGATGGTCAGCCTATTGGACGATACGACGATATGTGGGCTGGCTGGTGCATCAAGGTATATCAATCGTGTATCCTTCTCTATTAACAACTTCTTTAAACAATGACTCAAGAACTACTTCTGAATCTTTATCGAATTCAATTTCTCTAACAGCTACTGATGTGAATACTTGTCTTTACTTTGTCGAAAACAAAAAAGTGTTACACCTACACTTAGTTTTCTACATCCTTGATATGAGAAAAACACCGTTATTTATGAAACTTGTTTTTAAAATCCACCACCCTTATCATGATATACAACTAATTTATGCCACATTGATGAATGTAAAGGTTATCGTTGACCATTTGGGCTTAGGAGTCAAGACCGGTCTTCCATACATCTGGCACAGCAAAGCAAGTAACCCATTTGTGAATCTGAAAAAGGAATACAAAGGTATCTTCTGGCAAGAAGATATCATTCCATTCTTCCAAAGTGCCACCCTTTCAAAGGATTCAACTTCTGTTCAGCAATGCTACATTGAACTCTCCAAGCAAGTCAAAGAGAAGTTGGGTCCAATTGATCCCTACTTTACCAAACTAGGAGATGCTATGGTGACTTGGATTGAGGCTTGGGATGAACTTAACACCCCATCTGAAGCAAAATCTACAAAACCAGCCAATGGAGTTGCTGCTAAGTGAACTTTTGATAGTTGAGGATTCTAGCTTTTAATAGTTCTTGCTTATCAAATTTCAATTTTTATCATCCTGGTCATTTATATTTGTTATCATTTTTACTGATATTTTGCAAGACTAGAGAACTATTTCTATTGTTATTGAAGTGCATGTCAATTTCAACTTTTCTTAATGATATTATTTTGCCAGACTAGTTTAATGTTATTCAACTTGACAAGGCAATTTTTAATTCAACCAAATTTTGACAAAACCACTTCCTCCAAAGTTGGTAATACTATTTCAGTTTAGCATATCGGTGAATATGTTGAAAATTTTAATAAATATGATAATGACTACTTGGTGGAAGATATATCATGTTTTTAGAAGTATAAACAAGTGTTTGATTATCCATATTAACATTTTAGTAAAAATTAAATTACTTTCATTAAAAAAATAATTTCAAATGAAAACCAGTCATTATGATTAGTTTTAGCTGATGTGATTGCATACCTTATCAGTATGAGGAATGATTCATCAATTTTTCGATTGAAGCGACTGGTATGTTTGGTTTTCACAATAGTGCTCTACTTTAATATATAGTTGACATCAATGGAGAAGAATAAAAATATCAATGACTTAGTTTGATCTCTACCATTGATTTTTGAATAATAATAAATCATACTTGAAACTAAAAAATGAGGATAGCCTTCGAGTTTGAATAATTGTCAGACGTTGGGTTGTCTTCGTTTATTTTGGCCTTCAATCTCAAATTTTGTAGCTTGTGGATGTTTTGAATTCAAGTTAAAACTTTGTCCACAACTTCTTCTCATGTTATTGTCATCAATTTGTTTTTACCTCTATTCAAAATTTGCATGATTGATTTGAATTCAAAATTATTGAAGGGACAAAAGGACAAGTGAAAAGTGAGGGAAAGAAAGTTCATGTATCCGATGTAGACACTGATAAATCCAGTGTGAGTTTCATATATTATTATTGTATCATTCATATTTTATTATTGTTAATTCTTTAAAAAATAATACAAATATTAATTATATAATATTTTTACAACAATATATATTTTATAAATCTTTTACGTTTCTTTATAATACAAACAAACACTCTCCAAATCCATAAATATCTTATCATCTATCAACATCAACCTCTTTTCACAAAAGATTCCACATTATACATTATATTTATATTTTACATTAATATTTTAAAAGATTGTACATTATACTTTATATTTCCCATTAATATATCAAAATATATAATTAAAAGAGTAAAAAACCAAAATAATGTACTCTAATTAAAAAGCTAACTAAATTCATTAAAATGACACAAAAATCATTAATAGTATTTCAAAATTCATTTACAATGTAAAATTCAAGAATAGATTAAAACATAAAAAAATAAAAAAAGTCATTAAATAAAAAAGATGACAATAAATAATTAAAATATTGCTAAGGCAAACCTATCTTAAAATTCCCCAATCCAATTGCCTTGAAGGTCTATTAAATAACATTGGGAATGGAAGGTTACAATTTATATGCTAGGTATATATGGAAGACATTATACATTCACACTGAAATATCTATATTCATATTTCATTGTTAGTGACTCCTAAAAAATAATACAAATGAATGAAAGATGATATATTGCATATGTATAAATTTTTATAGTAATAGTGTATTATCTACCATTTTTGTATTACTTTTTTAAGAATTAATAATAATTAAATATGAATCATAGATAATATAATGATAATGTATAAACTCTTATATTCTCTCTTCTTTTTATGTAACTCTAATTCATGTTTAATAATGAGATAGTATCAAACTAGTGACAATATATTAAATATTACATAACAAATAACTAGTGAAAATCATCTTCTTTATTTTTTTGTTTTAACTTTAAGAATAATTAAATAAATTTTATGGCTTTATCATGGTTTAGATTTTTGTACTTGGCTAGTTTTCCATGGAATCTACAGTGAAATTGAGTTGGTAGGATATAAATATCTTTTTAGAAATCATCACAATATGAGTAATAAAAGTGGCATATGATATAGAAAGATTTATATGAGGAATATTATTTTCCATCACAACATTATAAGGCTAAAATGCTATTGATATGTCAGATGGTAAACCTGTTGTCCAATAACACATGGCAAAGATCTTGGTTCAAAAAATCACTACATCATAAATACCTCACTCGTCAAACGCTTTTTTCAACCAAGGTTTCCCTGAAATCCCACACGAAAATTATCATAAACACAAATTTTGGGCTTTATCTATAAATAAAAGCAAAGAACTGTATACATCATAAATATATAAACATGGGCCTATTGACGGGCCTCAATCACCACTCCGTTGGATAATTGGCAATTTTTTAGTCAATATGGTAATGGTTATTTTGGTTTTCTAAAGTTTTATTATTTCTCGATATTTTGTTAATTGGCTGCCTAAGTTTGTATTGGTTTACCTAAAAAAATTGTTAGTTTTTCTTATTATCAATGATTCATCTATTGATTTGTCTAGTTTTTTTAATTTTGATATTTTATTTAGTTCTCTAAATTTGTGTAGGTATATCTATAAAAGCAAACAAATCCTTCATACATATCATACCTGCATACATATGGTCCTCGTTGATCAGGCCTCACTCACCAATTTGTTGATGATTCACAAGTTTTTTTTATAAATCTCATAAGGGATTTTCTTTTATTTAGTTTCCCCAAGTTTTTTATTTATTTATTGATATTTTGTATGTTGGTTCTCTAAATTTCAATAGTTTTGATTTTTTTACATGTTGTTCGAGTTCTTGTAAAGAAAACATATTTCCGAACATTCTCTTATTGTATTTTTTTTTTGTCTTCTTTACATTTTATATTCTCTTATTATTTTGTTGTCTTCTTTATATTCCGTGTTGTTTTTTTGTACTATTAAAGATATCTCTTCACCCTTTTTTGGTGGTAAGGAACTAATCATTTTGAGGTGTGATTGCCCATCCCAACAAGTGTTACTTACGGGAATCGAACCTTTCATTTTTTTTTTATTATTCTAAAGATATAGTGGAGCCTTACACCACTAAACCAAAAGCTTCTTCTTAACATTATCTTATTCTCTTATTGTATGATTGATGCACAAAAACTAAAATTGTAAAGTTTTATATAGGTCTAAATATGGAATTTTACATTCATATTTTTCTGAGAACCAGAACAAAAGTGATGGGCCTAATATCCCCCTTAGCCATTTCCTCTTGTACGAGTTTTGCATAGTTCTCAAACAAACTGTCTAAAATCCTTTCTCCAAAATGGTTAGAGATCATTGATTCTTGAATGGCCCTAATTGCCATTGCAACCTTTGTACTATAATCCATGCCTTGCTCACTCTTCTCTATCTCACACATCTCTAGCCTCTCCAACTTCAACAACCCTTCTTTCCTCACCTCATCTTCTATTTCTTCCCTTGATGGTGCATAGAAATGTACTTCATATGAATCAACCTTCTCTTGTTCTACTTTTCCCTTGAAGAAAAAAAAACAGAAGTTAACAAAAGGAGGAAAAAGAGTCCATGATTACTTAACTATCCAAATTTTGTTAATGAGCACTTCCACTCCTTGTTATTTGACAAAAGTTGTTGATGGTTACATGCAAGTTGAGGTTTGGGAACACTTCATTTCAAAGCTAGGACATGTCACAACAAGATTTTATAACTTTGATATTATTAGATGATGTAACAATGAAAGTTTAATGATCAAAGTTAATATCATAATATGAAAATAACAATTAATAAGAGGAAGAAAAATGAATTATATTTAACTGAGTCAATGTAGCTTAGTCAAGAATTAGATTCGTGTAAGTCTATATGTCTAAGTTCAAGTAAAAAATTAGCACGATCTATATTTATAATTAAGAATAAGTTTTACCCAACCTAATCCTGAAACTCACCCCCACATATCCTAATAGTATAAAAAACACATCACTAAACTATTTGAGATAAATGATACTTTCTACACTTTAATTTGGCTGAAATTTAAATTGTTAGTTATATGTACCTGTGAGACAAGAATAGCAAATGAACGAGAAAGAATCTCCCACAAAACAGAGATGCCTCTGTCGACATGTTCTTTACCCCTTCTTCCAAGAAAAAGCAGCACCATTCTTCCACCCTCAACTAGTTCTTCTGACCTTGACCGAAGGAACAAGGAAAAGTCTTCCTGGAATTGCTTAAAGTAAGCTTGAGGCACCACTGCAGGGCTTGATTCAGAAATGTAAACACACCCTTTGTTTAATGACCTTCCCTGCTCATTATACAGACCTGAAGGAACCTGCTTCACATAATAAACCAATAATGTTTGCAATTTTTCGGACACAAAGAGATCATATGTCATCATCCCTGTCCCAATTTCCTTTTCCCGTCTAATGAAAAAGTGTCACTTAATTAAAAAGAAAAATTGTAACAAACAAAAATTAACATTTTGGTACACAAGATCCTAGTTAACATCCATAAGTTTTCCATAGAAAAACAAAAAACATCATAAATTTGAGGTCTAACCCTTGAAAGCCAGTGTAAGCAGTAAGAGGAGTGGACAAAGTGCAAGTAACTATTTGGAAACAATCTTCCATAAAATGAACCAGGGTAACCTCCCATGAAAATGGATGGAACCCCATTTTTCTTGTCTTCCCTAAGCAGCAAATGGAACTCTGGCAAGGCCTTGAAGATTGAGTTAAAGTCATTGGTTGGAAGATCATTAAGGTAAACCCTGAACTCAGAACAGTGATGCATGATCTTGTGGCTTATGCCTTGGATGGTTTGAAAGATATCTTTGATGATTGATAGAGTGTTGGGTCCTGAGGAACATCCCAAATCAGCAATGCCAAAGCTCTTAGGAGAGGTCTCAATGTAAAGCTCTTCAACTGTTTGTATGATTATGTGTTTTACCCTATCAGATGCTTTCTTCTGTTAAAAGTAAAACAGATAAATCTAGTTAGAACTTACAAGTTAGAATAACTATATGATAAAATAAGAAAAGGGTGGGGAAGAGAGGTTGAGAGAAAGAAAGAGGAGTAGAGAACCTGTAGTGAGGAATTCTTGGCATAGCTAGTTTTTCCAACTCCTCCACTCATGTGGAAGACTTTCTCTACATCCATTTTTTAAGTTGATAAGCCTTTCTAACTAGTTTGTGAAGTTGTCTTCTTTTAAAGGGAGATTTCAATGATGTGGCCCTTTACTCTCTTTTTTGTTATTTACCATTGTTTTCTAACAAAATAAATAATGACACATTTCTTAGTGTATATATGAAATTCATTTAGTATTTCACTATTTTCTAATTTATACTGTCTTATTAGAATTGGGAGTTGCTTTTAGGAAAAATTGTGTAATTGATTGATGTGTGAAATTTATTGAAATATAATTTTTATTTTATATTTAATGATGTTAAGGATAGAGCACAATGCGGAAGCACATGATTGAATCAATTGAGAACAAAAGAGAAGCAAGTAAATGATAAATAAAATAACACACAAGATTTAACGTGGAAAAACCCCTCAGTGTGAGAGGAAAAAAACCACGGGCGATCAAGAGCAAAATTCCACTATGTAAAAAAGAATAGTACAAGAAATCCTCTTATAATGATGATGACAAATGACAATATTTTTCCTCACAAATACTCTCTCAAATGGAACAAGAATTCTCACCAAGAATGCACTCACAATATATGTGTAAATGAAAGAGATGTTGTGTGTTGTGAGGATGATTTTGAAGCTCTCTATATGTCTCTTTTTATAGGCAAGCAAAGTCTTGGTATCTTGGATATAAAGCATTGGATGCTTGGAAACAAAGACATAAAAGTGACATAAAATCCCATTAAAGAGAGCCATAAAATAGTCATAAAATTCTTTTAAGGTATAGAAATGAGAGGCATCTAACAAATGATTTATAAGAAATTTGTTCTTTATTTAAAATCCGGAATAACATTATAAATTTTATAAATTTATATGCATATTCTGAACATATTTTTGCAAAAATATATGTATTAACATATATATATATATATATATATATATATATATATTAATATAACTCTTATTGGTTTTGGTAATTGACATTATTCATCTCCACGAGAATCCTTTGCTAATTTTTTCTCTAAATCTGACCATCTTGGCCACTTCCGTATTTTGAATTAAATTTATTTTATTGTAGACTTCCCCCATTGCACCCTGTACTCCGGTATATTCGTAATATTCTAAATCCTTATACATCATCATTCCGTCCATAGAAAATCTTTTCTGCCAACTTTCTGTTTCTCACAGTTACTAATCATGTAGTTAAAAATTAATTTACTTGATAGTGTCTCACCCCCACGAAGTAATGGTGATTCTTTTATTATTGATGTCATGCTCCTAAAGAGACAATAAGTCTAGCCCATCTTTAAGTTAGGATAATCATGCGATTTAGTGGGGGCTAACGGATATTTTAATTTCTTGGGGATCACATGTAATTAAACATTTCGTCCAAAAAGAAACATGCTTGTTGTTTACGGTAGAGTACTCAGCATAACTTTACTTATATGATTTGCGGTATTGGCTTTAGTGTGATAGCTGGTTCTATGTGATTCATCTCTATCTATGTTATTATTAGTTATTACAAATGATTCTTTTAGAATCTGGTACATGATATGATGTATGGTAACATTGTATGATTGAGGGGTTGAGGGGTTAACACAGTGAGGGGGAGTGCGCATTCACTGTGTTGTCTGGGCAATATTTCTTTTGGTCAGATGGGGTTGAGTGGGAATCGGACCAACTTGTGAATTGTGAGTGGGAATGGGACCAAAAGTTTCTTTCTCTAGATCACCCATTTTAGTCCATCAAATCATTCTTGCTTTGATTCAATCATTAAATATTATATATATCTATCGGACATAATTTGATTTGCATATTTATTCTCCCAAAATCCAACTGGGTGATGAGAATGTAGTGTACACATTCTTTTTACTCTTAATTTAATCATTCTATCTAAAGAGATGGATTGGCAAATGGCCAGTTGGGTAAAAATGTGTTGGGTTTAGTTGGGTAAGACTTGTCCTTTACTTGACTCTAAATGTTGATTGTGTCATTTTTTTGAAACCTGAAGCTAACCATACCATAATATTGAATGAGTCAACTTTTGAACTTGAACATGGACATGATTAAGTATAATGTGTAACTCATTTAGATAAAGTCTTTCTAATATTATTTATGTATATGTATATGATTAAGCTAACCATACCATAATATGAAATGATATATGTATATATATTGTTAATATTGTATATATGATGAAAAAACTTAGAGACTTAATTATGCTTTTAAGCAAAAAAATGTAATTACTCTATAGATAATTAAATAAAGATACATACAAACATTATGGATGAGTAACCATTAGACGGGTCTGAGCTGAGTCATGTTTGTTATCTACCTGACCCAATCCTAAATAATAATCAAGTCTGATATTTAAACTCGAACTCAACCCTAGATATAATGAAACCTGACCCTATTTGGGTCCAATCATGATCGAACCAAACCAGATGAACGGGTATGGTCGGGCCCTGCTCACTCTAGTAATTAGTGTCTTTGAGTACTTGAGGGAAATACGCTTTTTAAAGTGAGATGCTTTGCTACTATATTCCAAGGACATACTCTCATGTGATTTACTGGTTAGATGCATGAACTTTCAAACATGACCATAATTTGTCCTTCAACTGTGTACTAGTGATGAAAAAAGAATGAGCGTTGAGCACACACGTTATTGAACACTCTGGGAATTGGATGTGATGTTAGATGAGACTAAGCACAAACTGATGAAACCAACGGTTGTTGGGTAGTACAAAGTGCTAAAGTTTTATTATGTATGTGCTCAACCCAAACAAGGAAAATTTGCCATAAAAGGAGACCATGCGTGATTTCGTTTGAAAGAATGTGGAGGGGCCTATAGCGTACCTGTCACACCCTCGTGCCTTATTTGTTTGTGGGGAAATTTTGTTTTTTTGTTTTTACTTTTATTGTGGGATGCTATGTTACTAATAATTAGTATACTTCACTTTTGTTTTGATGAATTAAGCTTTAAATAGATTTTACTTCACCAATACTTGTTCAATGAAGGATCATTGATTTATAAGTGCAGATACATATCCTCTTCAGTACGGATGTTAACAAGTGACGTCAAGAAATAGTTAAGGATCTAAATTTTAATTACCTTAAATTAAACAATTGAAAAACATTAAATTTCTTAATGCCTCATTTTCGAGTACCGGAGAGTCTAGTATCGAGAGGATCTTATTTGATTTGATTTATATTCTATTAATGTTTCTATTTGACAATAAAAACATTCAAGATTTTTAATCGATGTCCAATTATTGTCTCTACTTTAACATGGATGACCAAAGCTTGAATTCCTAGAATGTATAAGTTTAGCTAATTATAGTGTAATGTTGAAAAATACAAGAAGCTGAGCATAAATAGTAATAATCTTTATCCGCTTTGTCACTTATTTATGCTGCTTAGTTTCTTTCTTGGTGGAGTAGAAGTAGTAGTTCTCGTGTTCCGATTTTCGGCTGCACGACTTTATTAGATTGTCATTACATTTTTTAGTCAAAAATGTAGAAAAATATTTTGGCTCAATCATATTGGGCCTTGAACTTTGACATCCAGGTCCGGGAGTCGATTACGAATCAAGGAAGATATTAGCACATTGTTCGTCCGCAATAAAACGGTACCTAACTAATTGCATGAATTAAATACGCTTAATTTATTAAAATCAAATTACTTAAAACAAAATTTTTATTTTTTATTTTTGTGTCTGACAAGAGTTGATCTTGCTCTTACGTATCCCTAGATGCAATAGGAACAATAGAGAAATCAGGACTATGTAGTTTTAGTTTTGAAAATGTTTGCATTGATTCGTTTGATTTGATTAAAATTTTATAAATTATTTAAATTGATCGAAGAGGGATTAATGGACGAAGAGTCAATATAGGTCACTTACCCTCTTCCCGCTTCGATAAATAACAGAGGCAATACTAATGACCGCAACCGCTTCTCGGCTTGATGTGACACGAGTCATAACCTCGTTACTGAATTCTCCTTAAAACTTGTTTATTATTTTTTTTAACGAAATTATTTTTATACATTTGATAGATGAATTGTTTATTATAAAAATCTTTATTATATGATATAAATATTACATAGTTGTAAGGTACTAATTAACCGTGGCTACTCTTATGCATACAGTGTAACGCCTACTATAAAAGTTAATAAGTTAATATCTAATTATAGAAGCAATTAGTTTATTTTTATTGATGTATGAGTTTTAAAAAAAAAATATTTTATATTAATCTATTAAGTTTGCTTTAACAATTAGGATTATTACATAATAAAATGCATTGGGTATGTATTAGGAATGTACCTTATCCGTTTGAAAAAAGAAAACATTAAAGAATATTAATTTTTATTTTATTTTAAAAAGAGAGATATATTATATATACTAATTATATCTTATATCACTAAACAATCATAATTGATAGTGACATTACTATTTAATTAATACTCATTACTACTATACTATTAAATATTATTAACAATTAAGAAATGAACAAATGAAAAGAAAAACTTACTTATGTGAGAATTTATGAAAGAAAACATTGCTTTTCTTCCAAATCCATTGCACTTGAATTTGGGAGGCAAATTAGAAATTATAAACAAGAGGTTGGAAAATAACGCACTCTTCCTTAAAATTTTTATGGACTGTTTTGAATATTTCTTGCTGCTTTTTTGTGTCTGGATGATTTTGGGTATATTGTGTTAACAATGTACTATTTTTCTTACTTACTTTTATGAGTTTTCTAAATTGATGTTTTTTGGTGTCCCTTTGGTGTGTGAATGTGGTTCCTATTTATAGAAAAATAGATGGCACATGTGCAAAATATAAGAGAATCCTCTCATTAAATTATTGGAGAGAGTTAAGGGAAATTATTCCTCTTCACTAAATCAAATTTTTATTAGTTTTAATTCAAATTCAAAACTTGATTTTTATCATTAAAGTATTTTAAGATTGAAATTAGAAATTAATAAAAATCATAAATTAAAATATTCGAATTTAAATCATTTTTATTTTGGGCTACCTAAAAATGCCTTTTTTAGATAGAAAATATCCATAAACACTTATTTTATTTTTGTTTGTCATTTTATTTAAAAGTATTTTGGACCGGACAAAATTGGGTGTTCACAACTGTCCCTATTTACTTATTGCTTATTGGATAGCATGCAAACTAAAGTTTGAAATATGTCATGATAAGTAGTTAAACAAGAAATGAACGTTAATTTTGTTAAGGTACAAAAGACTTTTTGTTGGAACGATAGAGAGCAAGGCCTTACCAAGAACGTAGGTTGGTATAATACCGAAGCTTGGAAATTAATTTACAACATGCATGAGTTCTGGAATGATTAACTTCGAGGTCGTCAAGCACGAGGTCCTTGAGAGTACAATTTGAGGTCGTTAAGCACGAGACCCTCAAATTTTAGAAACGTGGGGCATAGAGCCTAGAAAGATTGACTTCGAGGTCGTCAAAAACGAGATCATCAAAGGTACAATTTCAGGTCGTCAGGCATAGGGCCCTCAAATTTTAAAAGTTAGGCATAAAGCCTGAAAAGATTGACTTCGAGGTCGTCAAGCATGGGCACCTCAAATTTAAAAGTTAAGCGTAAAACATGGGAAGATTGACTTCGAGATCGTCAAGCACGGGGTCCTCGAAGACACAATTTGAGGTCGTCAAGCACGGGCCGCTCAAAATTATATAAAAATAGTCAGGCACGGGGCCTAGAAAGCCTGAATTGGGTGCTCATCGAGGTACAGGACCCGAAAAGCTTGAATTGAATGTTCATGGAGGTGCAGGACCCGTAAAGATTAAATTGAATGCTCATCGAGGTACAGGACCCGAAAAGCTTGAATTGAATGCTCATCGAGGTATAAGGCTCGAAAAGCTTGAATTGAATGCTCATCGAGGTGCAAGACCCAAAAAGCTTAAATTGAATGCTCATCGAGGTATAGGATCCGGAAAACTTGAATTGGATGCTCATCGAGGTGCAGGACTCGGAAAGCTTAAATTGAATGCTCATCGAGGTACATGACCCGAGAAGCTTGAATTGGATGTTCATCGAGGTGCAGGACCCGAAAAGTTGAAATTGAATGCTCATCGAGGTACAGGCCCCGAAAAGCTTGAATTGGATGTTCATCGAGGTGTAGGACGCGGAAAGCTTGAATTAAATGCTCATCGAGGTGCAGAACCCGTAAAACTTAAATTGAATGCTCATATGGGTATAGGACCCGAAAAGCTTAAAATTCACGACGAGGTACATGACCCGAAAAATTTGAATTACAGATCGAGGTACCGGACCCGGAAAGCCTATATTTCTCATCAAGGTACATGACCCAAAAATTTTAAGTTGCTCGTCGAGGTACAAGACCTGGAAAGCTTAAGTTGCTCGTCGAGGTAAAAGACCCATAAATCTTAAGTTGCTCATCGAGGTACAGGACCCGAAAAGCTTAAGTTGCTCGTTGAGGTATAGAACCCGGAAAGCATATATTTCACGTTGAGGTACGGGACCGGGAAAGTTTGTATTTGATGAATGTAAAGTAATGAGTGAGTGTTCGAGAGTATGTTATATGTGATGCTTGGATTATGAATGTGATGAAATGAAGGGTATAAATTATGCACCAATGTTCTAGTATGCTCATGAGTTGCCTTTGATATATAAATTTGTCTCATTTTGTTGAGCTAGACTAAAATATGAACCCATTTTTTTATTACTGCTAACTGAGATGATCTTTTGTTGAGTTGTTGTCCTAGTGTTGTATTAAGAAGAACATAATCCCAATAATGATGCCCTAGTGTAAGTTGTTTGGAGCTTCACCCTTGTAATAAGGAGGTGTGATTGCTTGTTTTCCTCCAGAAGAAATAAATTGATTGCCCTAGTTTGCTTAAACTATAATAGGCATTTGCATAAGGGTGTTCATTTAACTTTCCCTAATTTTTACCCAGAATACCTCATGTAGGTATCTGCTAGGAATTCTCTCTTTTTGTGTAATGATACTAAATCGCTTTTTCAAGTTTTTGACTTAGTACCGCTATCTTTTTCTTAGGTCGCCCTTGCGGGTTTTCAACCCCAACACTCTTTTTGTTTTTTTTTTGTTTTCACACCCTTATGTAAAATTGCCCCAGTTTTGGGTTTCCTGAAACGTTTTTATTCGAGAAAAATGGGAGCCACCCAAAAAACTATCACATTTTGAGATACTGGGGGTTATCATTCTGTTCAATTTATCTTGATAGACTTTAATTTGAGAGAACTTCCACAAGAATCATCCCAAAAACTGCCTCAATGTAGGTGGTTCCTTCTCCTTTGATTCAGTGCTCTTTATTTTGTGCACAACTCTTTAAAAAAAACTAAAAACAATGATCATGCAAACTTGGCTAGCGTTTGGGCTATAAGTGGTGATGAGAATTGAAGTTGTATTTGGGGTTTGAGTATTGATGTGGTGATTATAATGGACATATTTAAAAGAAAATGTATTTCATGCATTAAATATGAGATATTTTTATCAAAATTTCAGTTTAGTGGAGTCAGCGTTTCCTTGACATAGGGTGAATCTTAGACAAATCGATCCTCAGTAAGGTCTTTTTAAGCTTGTATCGTGGTCTGGTTAAGGGTTTCCAAGAAAAGATATAAGGCTCAAATATGTGTTTCTCATATCTATTTCCTCTTTCTCCTATCTCATTTGTCCTATTTTCAATAGTTTTGTGACAAGACATTCAATTACTAGGATTCTATTGGATTTTTGTAACGTGATTGGTCAACATTGTAACCTTACTTGATAGAATTTGAATATTTCTTTTGTAGGTCTTTAATATTGATTTCATTTGCCCTAACTTTTGCTTGAGATATTGAAGGTTCTCAGCGGGCTTTTATTTTTTGTACTTTATTTTGCACTTGGACCAAATGAACAATTTTGTATGACCTGGATTTTCACATTTTTATCCTTCGGGTAAGATATGGTGAATGATGTATGTAAAGTTTATTTATTTCCTAATAACTGAATGTCAAGGAAAACTTATGAAAAACTATCTTCCCCGTGATATTGATGTTTTATAGGTCAATCATAAGAAATCTCCTTTCATAATGTCTATGGCTCAAATGGAGTGACTAAGGATATCTTCATAGTGTTTTGCATCATTCTCCATATGATTTTTTTAAAACTTATATCTCACGTTAATGCATGAATTTATTTTGTTCGAGTTTATTTTGTTGTCTGTTTTTTTTAATAAATATAGTTAATGGGGTTAGTATGGTTGATATGATGAGGTATGAGATGGTGAAATTTTTATGATCAATGCATTAGTATATACTTGTTAAAAAGATATCCACTAGAAATAGAATCTTTATTTGTAAAAGGAGGTATGATTGAATGGATGAGTAATTGGGATCGAATTGGACAATTGAGGTCTTCAAAATGATGAGAAGTTTTTCAAACCAGCTCTAGAGGTGTATCAGTATGAGCAGCTTGTTTATTTCCTTTTTTTTACCGGATCGCTTCAGTCAGGTCCAACAATATCATTTTTTAAAAAGAAAAAATTGATTGTCGACTCATGAATGAGATGAGTGATAGGAGAGTGCAAGGATAATGTATGCTTGCTATTTTTCTTTTTTTCTTGAATGAATGCATTTGATGTTGCATGAATAAATTCTTTCAAATAATGTGTGGTGTATGGCATGCAATGTTTGGATGATTATTTTTTTGTTTAATTTTTTGAATAAGTATATGAATGTATGAATAGGTGAATGAATGATGTATTTTTTCTTTTTTTATATGAATGTCTGAATGATATATAATTTGAATGATGTATTTTTGGATGTTTGAATTATATATTGTTTGCATGGATGTATGTATGGATTATGTTTTTTTTGTATGGATGTATGTACGTATAATGTATTTTTAAGGATTATATGTATGAATGGATGATATGATTGATCATGATGTCTACTACTGTCATTGCAATTTGTATGCCTCTATAATACTTCATTTTAGGGAAATGTAGCCTCATTTAGAATATAGTAAAATGTCGTGATGAACTTGACACTTATTATATTGTTAAGGCTCGTTCAGAGTTAAATGATTAAAATCTAGCTTATTAAGATGACAAAAAATTATCTCTAGGGCATTGAGTCCATCGAAGGGAATGAAATATTGAAATTAGTCATCCTTGTGGTACAAGGACATCAAGGGAGGTGCAATGAAATCCTTATAATACTTAGGCATGAACATATTTTTTAGGGACAAAGTCCCAATTTATAATGATAACAGATAGAATTAAAGTTTTGCTTCTTGTGTCTTAAATAAGGTACACTTGCAAGGTTTTGAATAGTCTATAGGTCATAACCTTATGGCGAGGTACTACGTCTTGATTAAAGTGGACTCGATAAAAGCTCTAGACTTCTAAAGGTCACCAGATTGCATCCAATCTTAAAAGAAAGGAAACCAAATATCATAGGTTACTTACGAGAAGAGACAAGCTCCCCAAGCGGCTAACTCACAATACATGGGAACAATCTGGGTGGTCCATCACGCCAATACCAGATGTGACACAAGGCCACTTACCAGCAAAGCAAATGTGCCTCCAATCTTAAACTTAATCTCTGATACCCGAGTATAGGGCATATGTGTGTGCAAACTCAAGTGTATTATGTGAGTGTGTAAGGAAGCACAACAATTTAAAATAAATTACACCGCATAAGCTACATAATAGATAGATAAATATATAAAAATAATTAACTAAATGGAAATAAATAATATGAAGAATGCATGTATTATTTACTTATTTTATTTGTAAAAAAATGAGGGTATTTAGATCCAAGCAAATAGCACTATTGGGTCTGACTCTCTTAAAAGAAATCCTCAGCAGAGTCGCCAGCTGTCGCGCCCTGATTTTCTGCTGCACGACCTCATTAGACTCGCCACTACATTTTCCAGTCAAAAATGTAGAAAAATCTTTTGACCCAATCACATTGGGCCTTGGACTTTGACATCCAGATTTGGGAGTCGATTACGAATCAAGGAAGATATTAACACCATGTTCGCCCGCAATAAAACGGTACCCTTACTAATTGCATGAATTAAATACCCTTAATTTATTAAAATTAAATTACTTAAAAAAATATTTAATTTTTATTTTTGTGCCTGACAAGAGTTGATCTTGCTCCTACGTATCCCTAGGTGCAATAGGGAAATCAAGACTACAGAGTTCTAGTTTTGAAAAATGTTTGCATTGATTAAAATTTTATAAATTATTTAAATTGATTGAAGGGGGATTAATGGACGAAGAGTCAACATAGGTCACTTACCCTCTTCCCGCTTCAATAAATAATAGAGACAGTACTAATGACCACAACCGCTTCTCGGCTCGAAGAGAAAAAAAGATGTGACACGAGTCATAACCTCGTTGCTGAATTCTCTTTAAAACATGTTTATTATTATTTTTTAACTAAATTATTTTTATACGATGAAATGTTTATTATAAAAATCTTTATTATATGATATAAATATTACATAGTTGCAAGATACTAATCAAACGTGACTACTCTTATGCATACAATGTAACGCCTACGGTAAAAGTTAATAAGTTAATATTCCATCATAGAAGCAATTAGTTTATTTTTATGTATCAATGAGTTTTAAAAAAAATTATTTTATATTAATCTATTAAGTTTGCTTTAACAATTAGGATTATTACATAATAAAATACATTGGGTATGTATTAGGAATGTACCTGATCCATTTAAAAAAATATTGTTGTGCAGTGACTCATATTTTTATATAACATCAATACAAGTTATGAGTTTGGGATGATGTAAATGAGTTGGGGTAGAGAGTTATATATTTATGTTATATAAACCTAATGTAACAAGGAGAAAAATAGTTAAACACTAATCCTAATTCTCAAATGTGTAAGGATTTTTTAAATGCATTTTCACTCACTATGATATATATATATATATATATATATATATATATATATATATATATATATATATATATATATATATATATATATATATATATATATATATATATATATATATATATATATATATATATTTCTCACTCTTTAAATGCTAAATTGATGTTTTTTTGGTGTCCTTTTGGTGTGTGAATGCGGTCTCTATTTATAGCAAAATAGATGGCACATGTGCAAAATATAAGAAAATCCTCTCATTAAATCATTGGAGAGAGTTAAAGGGAAATTATTCCTCTCCACATAAATCAATTTTTTATTAGTTTTAATTTAAATTTAAAACTTGATTTTTATCATTAAAGTATTTTAAGATTGAAATTCGAATTTAATAAAAATCATACATTAAAATATTCAAATTTAAATCACTTTTACTTTGGGTCATCTAAAAATGCATTTTTTAGATAGAAAATACTCATAAACACTTATTTTATTTTTGTTTGTCATTTTATTTAAAAGTATTTTGGGCTAGATAAAATTAGGTGTTCACATTGGTTAGTAGTTTTTGCTTAATGATTCACTTCAAAGAGTGTCTACTTTTCATCAAAGCTGCCTTATCCCCAATGACTTTTGTCTTGTGTATTTTTCAGAAGGTTCCATAAGAGTGTAGTGACAAGCTCAAGAATAGAACAGAGGCGTGATTTGTTAACAGGAATACAGGGAAAAGATAGTGAGAAAGATGGAATTTTAGATAAGTAACGGGCTGATTGCTCATATTTTCACAGTTGTTTTTGTTTGGTTTTATTTGTCATCTTCCAATAAGAGATAAAGGAATAGTGGAATACACTCAACTTTCACTTTAGAGGGGACTCTATAAAGGCTGGTTTTAGTACAATTTGAATACTATCTAATAATTTTGTTTTAATCTTCTTAGTAGAAAAAGAAATATAATTAGTGCAGTAAGAGAGCATCTTCTCTAACAAATCAAAACTTCATTCTTATTTGAGTCTCATACATTATTTTATTATTTATTACAATTCTTCATGAAATAAGAATAACATATATATTTTTCCTACAATAACAAAAATCATTTTTATTCTTAATTGGATCCTACAACATCTACCTTTTTCCCACAACATTTACTTTTCTCATCACTTTCCATTGGCTAAGAACAACCAAGAATTGTTCTTATTTAAGAACAAAAAGCAGAAAAAGAAGAATGACACAACAAAAAATAAAGTAAGAATATTCTTATTCCATTAAAAACAACCTTAAGAACAACTATCGTGGTTGCTCTAAGAGGTTATCACATGCGATTTACAATTAGTTATTAAATTAGGATGGATGGTCAACCAAATTGGAATATCAAATTACTCGTTAGAAATAAATCCTTTCAAGTTTGATTATCCCTCCCAACAAGTGTCGTTCCCAGGAATTAGACCTATAATGTTTGGCTTAGTACAATAGATGATGATCGAGTGAGATTTTATACTACTATCTCAATATCTTGTTGGTTAATTAAGCTAAATTTTATACACATGAAATTAAAGTGTGTTTTCTTCCCTCCCTAAAAAAAGAATATATATATATATATAGTTGCTTATAAAAAGTATTTTATATGGTTGTGGATTTTTTTTGTTTCCCACATGTATCCTCGCACTGAAGGCAATCCTATCTGAGCCGGCAACATCAATAGGTACGTGGGGCTAACTTTTCCAGTGGATATTTTTTCCATCCACAAGACTCGAACTCAAGACCTTACTTAAGGGAAATCAAACATGTACCATTTGAACCATACTCGTTGGTAAATCCATGTGGATTGAATAATAATGAAAAATAAGTTGCAACAATTAAAAGAGGATAATAAAGTTTTTTAATATTGTATATCAAAAAACACGAAATGGTGATAAAGTTTTTGACTAATGGCAGGGGATTCTCTCTTAACAATCATGCTTTTCCTTCTTTATGGGTCAACATTCAACAGGTACAAGCGCAATCAACGGATTAACACGGATTTGGTCAGGCTTAATACACCAATTACATATCATATATTAAATAGCTCGGATACCTCTTCGATTGAATTATCAGTTTAAACTTTAAACCGGTTCCTATAACATGTTTTCAATAACTTTAACAGCTCTAAATGTGTTATTATAGTGAGGTTTTCTAAACCACAGTCCTTTGGGGTAAAGATCAGAGTTAAAATGGTATAAATTTTTTGAGAAACTAAGTTTACTATATCTTAAAAATCTCCTTAAGTATTTTTTCTTAGTATGTATTTTAGGGTAGATATTAAGAACTTCGTTAAAATGATAAATAGTAGTACATCATTTTTCATATTGAAACTTAAAATTTAATGAGATCCTTAATGACATATTAAAAAAGTAAATATTAACTAGTACACTAAAAATATTGTTTAACAAAACAAAAAAAACAATTTTGTATTTTAATATGGGAGGGATCTACTTACTCTAAGAGTAAGTTAAAAACTTAGCCCACATTTTAGCCATCTATTTTGTAAAAAAAATAATGGTCCAAACCTACTTACTAATTCAAATAATTGAATTTTCATTGAATATGAATAATTAAGATATGTAGTAGGTTTTTTAACTTACTCCTAAAATAAATAAGTATATTCACTCTCTTCTGATATACCAAAGTTTAGACTTAAAATTTTAAAAGAAACTTATTCATTTCACACTAATTAAACAATGCTTATTAACACAAGTATTAGTAGAGACAAGAATCATCGGTTCCAAATAATGCCACTTTCTCTATCCTATGCCAATTTTATATTCCTACATGAATAATTTTTTTTAAAAAAAAAATATTCTAATTGTTTTATGACAAAGAATGGTGGACCATTCGGGATTAGAGATGACAAAACTAGCCGTCTGACCCATTTTATATGTGCTCGTAAATGTCTGCAACAATTTAAACGGGCGCGAGCATCTCCATATTGGCTTAATGGACAAAATCACATGTCCTACCCATTTTAGAACGGACTAACGAACATGCACGCGACTCACTGACAATGATGTATAATTTAAAATATAATAAAATAAAAATAAATTAAATAAAGTAGTTAAAAAATAACAAAATTTTGAAACAAACTTTAAAATTTTCTATAAAATTGACTAAATCATATTACATCTCAATTTTTTAAGACATTAAATCATAATTTATTGAACTTTTTTCCTTACATTATGTGTGCGAGTTGGTTGGATTGGCCTTCACAGGGAAACAGGACAAAACAATCAAACTTACCTGCCCATAATAAATTGCGGGCGGGCCCGCGAATAATGTGCATTTTGCAATCAATATTGGTGACAAGTCTCTATCCTATTAATACAAGTACAGGACCCTTAAAAAACCTTTATTTTTGGTCACTTAATGCAGAAAAGTGGAAAGCTAACGTAGACACCAATCACCATGCTCTATTGTGGAAAACAATGAGAAGGTTAAATAATTACTCACTTGATTTTAATTGCCTTCTCGGTTTTGACTTTGTCTAGGGCATGCTTTGGGTAACGAAAGTGCGCATGCTCACTTTTCAGTTCTACGGCTAAGTTTATAGTCTCCACTAACTTCAATTGTCAACACTCACTTGATATACAGCATTATAGCCGTGCCATCTTCAACTATATATAAAAGTATAAATTCATCCATAATAAGATATTCTATACATAAAACTAGAGACTTTCTTCCACTTTATCAAAGTCAAACGTGAACTACCAATAATATATTGATCTAATGGTGTAAGATCTTATTGAATCTTTAAAATTAAGAATTTGATTATTGAGAGCCACACTTGTTGGGAAAAACAATCAAGAATCCTAAAAGGGATTAGTTTCTTATCCAAAAAAGTGAAATAATACCCTTAATAATACCAAAAAAAGTCAAACGTGAAGTGAGTTTAAAAAAAAGATTAAAAACCTCCCCAATATTTACCCAAAAAATGAGAAAAAATAACCACCGAAAATCAACCTTTTTTATTAAAAAAAAGTGGAATAATATATATGTACCCCAACTCTCCCATACTCAAGTGCATGAATTCAATAATTCATACACGGGTGATATTTTATGCATATAATGTAGTCAAATGTCTACTCTCACAGTCTCACAAAACAAAAATGAACCTTGACTGATTTTGTTGTAATGCGTAAGCTGAAATGGATCTTTAGTAGTGCTCTAATCAATTTTCTACTTAAAATTAAATTTTCTTGCAATATAGTTCTATATCAGCCACTGTTTTAAAATTGTGTAGTGGACCTTGGACTTAACTCCACCTGTTGGGGTCAAATCTTTAAATTTTGAAGACACGCAACTGAAGCAACTTGTACCGAAAGAAATCTACAAAATATTGAGAGCATCATTTTCAAAAAGTTGATCGATTTTCTTTAGATTTAAGTTTAGCTTAACTGCTGGTATTAAAAAATATTTAGCTTAGCTGAATAACTATAATTACAAATTCAGTTATATTATAATATCATGCACACATGTACCAGAAATAATAGAGAAAAAGATATATGCAGTGACAGTGTATGAGTTTTATACACTGTCATTGCATCGTCTACCATTGATACTTAATTATTGTTGACTTTTCAAAAAAAGTAATCAAAATAAATAGTAGATGTTATGGTGCATGTATATAAATCTTTACACTGTCAATATATAGATTTTACACTCAAAATAATAATATCAGGAGTCGATTATTAATATTATAATTTCAATTCCAAATAAATTTCCAAACATAATTAACTTTATATTCTGAATATCTACTCCAAAATCCAACTACATCAAATAACTACTCAGCTGTGTTTTTTTTTAAATATCAAACCTATGCAGGATAATATATAATATTGAGTATATTACCTACCATTCACTTAAATTACTTTTTTTTAAGAGTCGATCGTGATTAAATATAAATAGTGAATGATGTAGTAATAGTATACAAAACTCATACACCATCAGTGCATACATTTTTTTTTCTCAAAATAAAAATGTTGCTCGATCACTTTTGAAGAAAAACTAAGACCTTGGTGCACTACCCCAGAGTTGTCGTTCAACAACGCTTATTTTAGATGTATAATAGCGCTTTCATGCGTTTTTTGTTTGACCACAATAGTATATGGTCATTATTAACAGTGTTTCACAAACGATGTTGTATTGATTATATACCACAGCACAACACACAAAAAATGTTGTCATATAGTGTATCAATACAACAGCGTTTCGTCCACAAAGCGTTGTCATATAGTGAATCAATACAATAGTGCATCGTCCACAAAGTGTTGTCATATAGTCTTAAATAAACAATGCATTTTATAAATTTTATTAACAACGCTTGTTGTTGCGCTATTGAAGTTTATATATTTAACAATACAATAAAGAAAAATGCTATTATATTATTCATAAAAATTTTCAAACAATACCTTAATGAGTGCTAGGTTCTTGTACATTATTCTCCATGTACCACACCTAGCTTAATGGGTAATAACGCAACGTGGCCCATATGCACTATGGGGCAAGATATCTCAATCCTATTTTTTAATAAAGGGATGTCCAATCACACGGTGCCACATGGAATTTGATTAACCCATATTTGTAAATAATATCTTGAATAACCTATTTAAGGTAAATAATTTAGTTGACCATCTACATAATGTGATATAGATTCAAAACAAACCCGTTTGGATAAATAGTTTGAAAAATGTAATATTCACATTAAAAAATTATTAACATATTGAGTATAGCTTATTTCTTTCATGTAATTTTCAAGGCATGCAAATGAAGTAAATAAGATAGTAAACTTATATACATTTACTCTCTCAAACCTCATCAAATAGATATTTTGAACAATGACCAATGGGTCACCGATTTTTTAAATGGAGTAAATAAGAAATTAAGATAAATATAATATTCAAAAATATTTTAACTTAGGAAGGTCAAATATGCATGGATCTTGGTTCTAGACAATAAATGTATCATTAGATCATAATCATCTCATTATAAAATAAAGTACAACTATAGTTAAAATTATATACATAAATCTTTTTTCAACGACCTCTTTGTAAGTTTGTTTGGATCATACCGATTTTAAAATGTTTTAAACCTTGCTTTAGGCTTAGATATTGGTTGAGCTATCCTGACAATACCTAAATCAAAAGTCAAATGACATTTGCAAATAGATTCATCTATAAAAAATATATCAATTTTCATTCATACATAACCAATTATATGTAATTTTGCTCATGAAGGTCTTATGAATATTTTATATTTAAGTTTTGAAATTTTAATAAAGCGAAAGAGATGAGAAAATATGATTTTGAAGAAAAGGATAGGAGAAATATGAATGAGGATAATTTTAATATTTTTGAATTTTTTCGATTTAATTTTAGATTAAAAAATAAACTCAAAAAAGTATGGGCGTACTAAAACGCGTTGAAGATTGTGGAAGGACGGAATGGTTATATGCTGTTCGCATCACCTTTAGGTTTGATTGACTTATAATTGGACCATCTCTGAGCTCCATTAATGAAGCCCATGTCAACACCAAGTCCATTAAAGAAACTTTCACCCATTCAGTCTCTCTCATTAATGAAAAATAATAATACAATATTAATTAATACAAGGCTTAGAGTCTCTTCCACAAAACTAATTAAGTTAATATTTATACGCTAACAATGTAAAGATTAATATACAGTCAGTGTACCGTCTAGTTTCAATTTCCTTATTTTTTTTTGAAAAATCAATAATAATTAAAAATAAATGGTTAATTAAGCCGTGATAATGTAAAAACATTATTACACTCTTAATGCATACATATTTCTCTTAAACTAACTTGTAGCTTACCGTTGTAGAGATAATTGAAATCTTACGATTATGTAAATATCTTATTAAATCATTATTAAATTAGAGATATTTGGTAAAAAATATTAAAAGATCATTTCATTCTCTGAATGTTATTTCAAATAACACTTTTTGAAACTAAATTTCGAATGCTAGAAGTTTCTTTCAAAAACTGTAAGTTCTATTTAATTTTTGTTTACCGAAATAATTCAATAACTTATTTACTCATTCAAAAAGTTACAAGCTGTCTAAAAATCTATAAGCTTCTTTACTAAAAAGTGTTATAGCTAGAGCATTATAACCTCCAATATTATTTGTCATGCCGAGCATGTCGACTTCATATAAGTTGATTCATACATGCGAATAAATTTTGGGTAGCTATTTTGTTTACTTTTATAATATTATTTCATGTCATCAACTTATTCCAACTCAAAGCTCATTCTATATTTGTGGGTTTTGAGAAGTAAAACACATATAATTTTAGGACTGGTTATGAAAATTCAAAATAGTAGTTGAAGTTTAAATTTAAACTTGCAATACACTATTATTTTAAAGAACATTTAAATATACTACGCTATATTGCTACTAGTCACTTTACTTAAAATTAAATTTAATAATTTTCATATTTTAAATATTATTTACCAAACCCCTATTTTGTGTGTTGACAGTATGCTATTTGATTAATCGTACACCAATCACAATTTTAAAAGGTAAACTATCACACGAAGTGTTACTTGGACAAGAACCCTCCTACAATTACTTACATGTATTTAGTTCTCTATGCTTCGCTCGCAACCAACACACCAATGACGACAAATTTGCAAGTCGAAGTCGTAGATGTGTCTTTGTGGGAAACCCCTATGGACAACGAGATTAGAGAGTTTATGATCTAGAGACTCATGAATTTTTTGTTTCACGAGATGTGCACTTCTTTAAAATCTAATTTCCATATCAGTGTACCGAAAATAAGAAAAAAACTTATCATTCTTTGCCTATTGATGATATGATGGACACCAGGGATGACAATGAAAACCGAACCCGTTGGTACCCCTGCCCGAACCCAACTCGAATTTAACAGGGAAACCCGATGTGACTGAGTTTTGGTTCGGGTTCGGGTTTTACCCGCGTTCAATATTCGGGTTCGGGTTTGGTACAACTGGTACCCTACCTCGAACCCACCCTGAACCCGAATGATAATGTCAAATTAAATTTTGTCTTCTCCAACAATGTTGATACTCATTGTATTTTATGTAATTAAACTATAAAATTTATAAATCATTTGTAGATTTTTGCATCTTTGTTGTTTTCAAACCATTTGGCATTTATGCATCTTTAAAGGATGGGTACTTTTGCTATATAATTCTTCTCCATCTTCATCTCTGTTCTTTTCATACCATATGTTCATCTCAGTGTTGGTTTTTAAAAAATATAGATATATGGCAGCGTGTGGTTAAATATCTAGCAATCATGATTGTGCGGGTTCTCGTTGGGTTCGGGTTACTCAAAACCTGACGGGGTCGGGGTTGGTATCATTGTTTTCAACCTCACTAAGTTCGGGTTCGGGTTCTGAATTTCAGGTTCAAGGTTAGGTACACACAAACCTGACTTCGTCCCGCCCCGTTGCCATTCCTAATGGACACTAACCTTAATGTCATGTAAACACCAATCACCATTGCTCTCGATAAAGGGGTATAAGTATTGTACCAACCATAACTTAAGCTTCTGAAAATCAAGACTTTGAACAATTACCTATGAACAATCCCATGACTAACATCTGAGATGTTAGTTTTGTGATTCCAGACACCACAATGTTCAGTTATCTTGATGAAAATCCATTACTTGGATGCAAACATCATGTAAAACAGCCATCAACGAGGCTTCAAGGGTGTGCAACAAACACAATGCAGAACTTGAGTCATTTTCCTAGTTCATCATCTTCATCACATCTTTCAGGTAGTCCATATCCTATTGCTCACGATGTAAATTGCGACAAATTTTCTTTATCACACAAACATTTCCTTGCATGAATCACTATAGAAAAAGAGCCCTGATACTTTCATGAGGCGTAAAGAATATACAATAGAGACATGTCATGCAAGCTGAAATTGATGCACTAGAACGTAACGATACATGGAGTATACAACCATTGCCTTTAGGGAAGAAAGCTCTCAGGTGCAAGTGGGTGTATTGCATCACATACAATTTTGATGGCACCATCAAACGATTTAAAGCAATTTAGTTGTGCTCGAAAATAATCAAGAGAAAGATATCAACTACACTGAAACATTTGCTCCTGTTGCGAAAATGGTAACAATGCGAACTATTCTTGTAATGGCAGCAGCCAAATCCTGGGAATTTCATTAAATGGACATACACAATATATTTCTACATGGTGATCTCCATAATGAAGTGTTCCTTCGTCTGACTCTTGGTTTTTCCATTTCCAACAATAACATGGTGTGTAAACTTTGAAAATCGTTGTACGGCTTAAAGCAAGATCCACATTGTCGGTTCACTAAATTGTCTCATGCACTTGTATCTTATGGATATAAGCAATCATGTCTTGATTATTCTCTATTCATCTTGCATCAAAAAGAAGTTCAACTTGATGTTCTTATTTATGTCGACGATCTAATCATTGCCAATAATGATTCCTTATCCATCAAATAGTTTAAAACCTACCTCAACGAATGCTTTCACTTGAAAGATCTTGACGCATTGTTAGCTTTTTGTGGAACGGCAAGCACACCGTATCGTCCAAACAATAAAATCCGGTCAAGTACCGGAATATCATCCTTAGGGAGCAGAGTGAATTTACACTAATTCCTACAAGAATTAGTTAAGCAATATTTACAATGAAATTTTTATAAGATTTGCTTTTAGTTATGAAATTTGTAAATTGAACGAAAGATAAATAAATTAAATTGGGATCGAAATCCATCATTCTTTCCCAATGACATCCATGGATTCAATTCCAAGTGAATTATGAAGTTACTGATTCAGATGCACATGTCATTCAAATCATTCACATCAATCCCTTGAGTGTAAAATCCTTAGATAATTGCTCAAATGTCAATTCCTTGAACATTTAACCAATTAACTAGCATTAAGTTTCATGTAAAAGCAATTCATGCATCATTCTCAATTCCTAGAGTAATGATGTATGAAGGAAGATGATCCAGGTTCAGTATCAAGTTTAAACCTACGAACAAGAACTTAGTAGCAAATTAAATTCATGCATTAATAACGGGATGAACTTCCCAAAATCAACTAACTATTACAATGGAACCGAATCCAGGAGTACAAAGGTTAGAAGATTACATTTCGAATCCCTCAGCAAGAACTAATCACTCCTTCTCGCTATTTCAATGCTTGAATCATGAAATTATACAAGGTATCATGTGAAATAGAATCATTTCCACGAGTACTATTCTAATCTCCCTATTTTTTTTCGTGCCAAGAATTGCTTTAGAAGTGTTTTCGATAACTTGTTTTTCCTCCAGAACTGCCTATATCAGCCACTAACTGCTACTCTCTCGTTCAACCTAGAGATTCTCTCTTGAGCGAGAGAAGTTGCCCTTTTCACACACGAACACCTCGCTTGGGCGAGGGACAAACAACAAGTGTGAGTGTTTTTTGTCTGTAAATAGCGCCTGAGTGAGGCTCCCTCGCTTGGGCGAGGGGTACTAGTGTTTTCTGATGAATTTCCTCTGAATTATGGCGTAAGCGACCATTACCTCGCTTGGGCGAGGCTAGTGTTGATCAAAAACATATTCTTCTCTCTTTTTCCTCCTTTTTTCATCATTTCTTACCTGCAAACGACAACAATTACTTAAATTCATAAACAATATAAGATTGCTAGATTATTGGGAATTATATGCAATTAAATCATAAATCCACACAAAATGCCCCAAAATCTTACACATTTCATTAACATTTTGGCACGTAACACACATTCAAGTATTTTCTGGATATTGAGGTGGCTCGCAATCCTACAAGTATTTTTCTCTGTCAGCGCAAGTACATGCTCGATATTATTTCTGAAGTTAGCCTCATTGATGCTAAACCTGTAGGCACCCCATTAGAACAAAATCGACGTTTGTCTCTTGCTATATGAACTCTTATTGCCAACCATAAATGTTATCATCGATTGGTTGGGCAATTGATTTATTTGTGTTTCACACATCCAAAGCTTTCATTCAGTATTCATATGCTATCTTAGTTTATGCATGAACCACAAATTGAGCACTGGGAAACTGCCCTCAGAGTGGTTCGGTTTCTCAAGGAAAATCATGGTCAAGGCATCGTGCTTTCTCTCAACTGTGATCTCCAGCTTCATGGATGGTCTGTCTCCGACTGGGCTAGTTGTCCTATTACACGTCGCTCAATTACTGGTTGGCTGGTTCAATATGGTCAATCTCCAATCTCTTGGAAAACAATGAAACAATGCACAATTTCTCGATCGTCAATTGAAGCTGAGTATTGGCCAATGACAACTACTACATGCGAGCTCAAATGGTTAAAATGATTTCTTTCCAATCTTGGAATCGCTCATGCCAACCCTATGATTCTTCATTGTGATAGTCTAGCCGTGCACATTGCTAAAAATCTGGTATTTCATGAACATACTAAGCATATAGAAGTAAATTGTCATTTTGTTCATAATGAAGTTCTCCACCAAAATATTCTTTCAACCTATGTCTTTACTAGTGCTCAACTCACAAATATCTTTACCAAAGCTTTGAGAAAACCACAGTTTGAATCCTTCATGGGCAAGTTGGGCATTTTGAATCTCCATGTTCCCACCTGAGGGGGGTAATACGGTAATAACAAACCAAATTCATCTAAACATATTTGTTTAGATTGATTAAGTTGTTATTATCTTAAAATCAAATCTGAAGGTGATATGTAAACAAATTTGTTTAGATTGATTAGATTGTTATTATCCTAAAATCAATTATGAAGGTGATATGTAAACATAATTGTTTAGTTTTTAGGAACATTTTTTGTGTATATAAACAATGCAGTATTGAGGAATAAAACATCTAAGTCCATTTCTTTATGATTTAGAAGCATGAAGTATATAATTATTAAGTGTTAGCTATCAAATCCCATAATTTCTTCAAAGTTGGAATCAAAATCAAGTTTATTTCTCATTTTTGTTGAAGTCTAGTTGTAGTCACCAAGCTTTCTCCTCAAGGTGTGTTTGCGAGTTGAGTTTTGGAGGGGAATGAAAGGAATTGGAAGGCTTCAAAGTCATCTCACAAATATATTTCGTGACTCTGAAATCTTCTTATTCTCTTCCTTCCCCTTCAACACTGAACTCACAAATGAACCCTCAAGGTATATGAGACTAAGTTCTCACTCGTCCTTGAAGCTATCAAAATGGGACATGATGGTAATGCTTAATTGAGCATGCCTAATAAGTGGGTTGACTTAAAGCATAAAAGTCCCTCCCATATAGACTAAACCATTTTCTCCTAGTCCAATAGGGCTCCAATCTAATTGGGTCGGAAAAGCACATATATGTCTGATAACTTATAAAATTGGCTAGCAATCATGCCTAAACAAACATTTTTTAACCCAAACAAGCCTCATGCTTTGGGAGGGCTTAAGTATCAAAAACCATCTTGAATAGTCCCTGATCATGATTGGTTCATAATTTATCCGGGTAGGCTTTTTGGCTGTAGTTCAACTATCCTAAACTAAGCCTTAGTCATTTCCATGCTATTCCATGCTTAATTACAATAAAAATCAGGCAAAATTCATTGGTGAGATCCAGCAAAGACACTCATCTGTGTTTGGGGTGCACTCACTCACCCGACTATAAGTTTTTGTCCTTTGACTAACTGCTCATTATTCAACCTATTCGATCTGTGTCTGAATCAACATCCACATCCCGAACACAGTCAAACTCAGAACCCTAATCAATCTCAATCACAGATTCTTATATCATATTTCATTTCATATATCTCTAGCACAACTACACAATTGAACTCAGTAAACACATTTAAACCAGACACATTTTCATAGACTACATTTGTTACTTAACTTGAACAAACAATAAAACACAAAGTACATAATGAAATTACACTTACCTCCTAAACATGCATCTTACACTTACCTCCTACACATCAATTCTAAACATAAATCCTAAACATACATCCTACATCCTAAATTACACATCATAAATAACAAAACAAGTACAGAAGAACCAGTTTTAGCCCAAAGGCTCATCAGAGTATGAACTCCATATCATCATCTTCATCATTATCGCCCTCTGCAGCTGGACCATCTCTAATAGTCCCATATCTAGTGGTTCTAGAAGGCCCTACCCCCTCTGGAAAGCTAGGCCTGACCCCAGGCCAAGGGAACTGTTGGGTGAAAGTGTCCGCGGAACCCCAGAATTGGTTCCCTGAACTCAAATGCTAGAAAGCAGCATACAACCCTTGCTGCTGGTACACCTGCCCTTGTCTCGGGATGGCATTTTAGAGCTCTATATGCTCCATATGCAATGTGAGCTGGTGAAGCTGCTCCTGAGTGGTTCCTTGGTAAGGTGCCGAAGGAGGCATCTCTAATTGTGGAGGTGACTATGGATGGTGAGCACTGACACCCTGTTGTACTCCAGTCTCTTCTTTGCAGTTCTGCCGGATGTACTGTATGGTGATCGGGGGTTTGATCTTCTCAGTTCTATTCACCTGAACCCCTTGCTGAGCACAGAGTTCAGTGATCAATGATGGGAACCCCAGAGAACCCTTCTTGCCTCCTTTGACGACTGCTTTGTAGATTTCCGTGACGATTATCTTGGCCACATCAATCATCATACCCTTCATGATTGCATAAATGATGCAACAATCAGAAATGGGCAATGACAACACGTGACTGTTTGGAATCACATTGTGGAGCAAGAATATCAACAACAACAACAACAATATCAAGTGATTGAGAAAATCCATTTTTTACCCTCCAGCTTGAGGGGGGCTATTAAAGAAAAAAACTACCATATTTTACATATTTTACAAATTTTATACATTTTACATATTTTACACATTTAACACATATATTTTATTAGTTTGTTTAGGTAAGTTTGTTACTTATTCGTGTACTATAAATAAGGTCTTATTGTATTGATCAAATAATGATAATTCATCATAATATTCATTTTATGCTTTCACAACATTTTCACAATAAGGACCAAAATAAAAAGTCAATTACTTTACTAGTATTAGAAACATATTTAAGCCATAAATCATTTGAGAACAACTTAATCATTCAGTCATATAAAATGTTATTAGATTAATATCTAAATTAGCTACCATTCTATAAAAAAACACTAAGTTGATCGATATGATTAAATTGAAGAGGAAAATATATGATAACTAAAGTAATGATGCTTGTAACCCTAGATGAGAAACAGGAACGGTATCATGTGGTGGTGAGGGTGTGCAAAATGCACATCCTGTTTTTTTTTTATAAAAAATATTTATTTTTTAGAGAAAAATGTGTACATTAATAGTATAAGAGTTTTATATACTGTCAGCACATCATACATTATATACCATTAATTTTTAATCATTATTGATTCTTCGAAAAAAGTAATTCAAACTAATGGTAGATGATACACGTATATAAATCTTTACATTGACAGTGCATCGATATCATATTCTATTTTGTTATCCTTAATATTATACATTATTATCCTTATGATTTTTCTTTAAAAAATCATATATTACCTACTACAAGAATATTACTCAGAGACTAAATAATGTTTTATTTCTTAGCTAGTTGATGTTTTATATATCCCTTTAGCATTTTCCATTTCATTGTTTCTATTTTGCATTTCATTTTTTCTATATCTTAACATTGTTTCCATTTCACTGTTTCAATTGAATTATTTTCATTTGTTGCATTCAAATAAAGCTATTTGTCTTCATTATTTGTGTTTCATTAAATTATTATTTCATTGTTTAGGTATATATTTAACAGTATTTTTATTTTAGTGTTTCTATTCATTGCTTTCAAATGATGTTTGTTGCTTTTATTCTTTATTTGCTTCATTATTTCTATATGTCTAATTGTTTCTATTCACTCTTTGAATCTTTGTAATATGTAATTTCATTATTTCTATTATGTTTTGTTTCTATTATATTTTATTTTGTTTGCAATGATTTTAGATGTTGGTATAATAATCGTAGAAATATAGTTTTTAGCTATGAAGATTATGAAAAATAGGTTGTATAATTGAATGAGATATGCATGGATGAATGACTCCTTATTTACTTATATGGAGCGTGTAATTTATTTGAATGCTATATTTAAATTTTAGTGATTTTCATATTTTTATATTTTAGAAAATTAGAATGTTTTTTGTATTGAATGTAGTTTAGGTTTTAAATATTTTTATATTTATGATAATATCTAATTTAAAGTGGATAAATGCTTATATTATTTTTTTAGAAATTAAAAAAAATGTTAGAAACAAAATAAGAAATTGGAAATTAGTCCATAATGATAGTTAAACACTTTTTTCTTTTATATGTAATATAGAAGTATATATGATATTTATTATTTAATTTTTTAATATATGTTGCATATTCTGCTCTGGGTTTTAGAATCGTGACCGAGTACTATCTATATCCTATAATCCCATGATTGACATTACTTCTGTTCATCTTGATTCTGTCAGTATCATTGTCTCTTCAGCCCTTCAAAATTATGTAGCTAATGAAAGCATGAAGCAAAACGAATTCATGTTGATCAGAGAGGGAGAGTAAAGGTATAGTATCCCAATTTCCCGAAATAGATAAGAAGTTTGTGTAACAATAGATCAAATGATTGTGTCCAAATAAGTCAAAGAACAGAACTAAATGTAGGAACATGATGTGAATGGGAGAGTGTGCAATAGGATTCATTCAAAGAAGACATAGGAATCTCTTTGACAAAATAATCTGTTCTTGTTAAATATTGAATTGAGTTGAATATCAGACGCATTGGAAAAGGTGCTTAATGACAAAATGTATAAGCCATTGGAAAAGGGGACAGAGATCACATGTCATACATAATATCTCATTCTTTATTCTGATCCAATTAAAATGTTATATCTTGTTTCTAATTTATTTATTTATTTATATAATAATATGTGATTAGTCTAAAATAGAGAATGAGACATTGTTGGATAGATATAATCCTTGAAATTGGAAAAGGTAGATTTATACAAGCAAAGAAAGGGTAGGGGCCTGAAGTGAGGAAATAGATTTGTTACCATGTTTGGAAATGATGGAATCGTCCCATCACAAAAGGACACCACAAAACCCATCTCCTGGCCTTTGCCTGTAACTCTCATTTCAACCATGATAGTGACATGTGACTCTTGCAGCTGTCCCTTTCAGTTTTCCTAGTCAAGTGCTGCACCCATAAAAAGGGGCTTTGGATTACAGGGCCCCTTCTATTTACTATCTTTTCTTTCTTATTTACTTTCCCTCTCTCCTAATATTCATCTTCTCCTGATATCAAGGTTCAATAGATTCATTTTATCTTTTTGTTTTACACTTTTACTATATGTTTTTTCTTTTTGTGTGTACCAATTGATAGAAGTCATTTGCATAGATTGCACGTAGCAGTTTCTGTCACTAATCATTTAAATAGCAGCACAAATCTCAATCGTGAACACAGTATTATAATTTTGAGAATTCTTACATTTTTTTAGGCGAAGTACAAAAAGTTATAAAAAAGAATTGTTGCGAGTTTCTAAATCAATAATTTGCGAAACTTGTTTTGTTCCTATGGAAGTCTGCTGTAAGGAAATCCGAGATGGACTTCCACCAAGCATCCCCCTGGTAGCTACCCTAAACGAGGCTAGCTTGTCCGCAACAATTATGATAAAAACTTTGTTAGACCATGTTGTAGTTTCTTATGGTGTGGAATATCTCATGTTCTCTATATTTTATTCTCTTTAATATAATATGTGTGTTTTTTGATAATATTTTTAATATTATAGCTGATGTGTAAAATTCTTTTTTTTTTCTTGTTACAATTCTATAAGAAATAATAAGAAAGTACATCCAACAAATATAGTTCAATATTTTTTTATGTCTTTCTAAAGAAATGTTCATACGATAAAAGTAGATAAGAGAAGTATATCAAAATTTTGATATATAGCATATTTTGAATGATTTTCTAATGTTTTGAAGTTGATCCAGTTGAGGTTGAATACTTGCATGACTTTTACTTTGAGTTTGGTATGATATTTAAAGGGAAGGACGCTCAACAGACTAGACTTATAATTTGGATAACAATTGTGCGATTTATTAGGCTTCTTTGTATTTCGATAATCTTTGATGATAAATCTTATGATATCTTATCATTACTATATTTGATTAAAGTAAAAACATGACATTAGTCTACGTTATTGTTGGTAGAAATGTTTCATTTTCTGATTATTATGAGTCTAATGACTGGTATTTTTTTGTTTTCTATTATATAGACATATAAGCTTTGTAATGAACATAGGTACCCTTGTACTCATATTTAATAAAGTTTCTTATTATCAAAGAGTAACATAAATAAATAAATACATAATATTTTCAACCCTATTCATAACATGATTAATTTTTTTTGGTATTATGATGTTTATTTGATGTTCTCTTGACGATTTTTTTCTCTTGCTGTATAGCATGGATTTCATTGAACTTCCCCATATTTACTGGGTGGGCTTCCAATTTCGATGAGGTTCATGACCATCCACTTTAGTAGTTGGTGTAATCACTGCATCTGAGACATGCATGGGTTGCAACTTGAATAAGCATGCATTTATAATAATGGAACGGTCCCTATCCTTTCTTTTCCTGATTTGATATTTAAAAGCATTCTGAATTCTAAGTTGTGACTTGTGAGACAAATAATGAATAAGTTCCAGATAAAGTTATATTGGAAGCCTTGAATACAAGAGTTGAGTTGAGGTGGTAGTAATGAAGTGAAGATATGGTGGAAACTAAGAGGAGCTAAAATGCTTATTTTCCTGAAGTTTAGGAGAATGGTATGGGAGTCTCTACTGCTCTTGTTCAAACTTCAGAAGGTTTAGACTTTAGAATGGGAGAAATTAATTTTTAGGTGTCAATGAAAAGGAGAGGTCAAAATTAAAGAAGTTAGATGCATGTAGCCTAACACTTAAGAAAGATTTAAAGTTGTGACATATTATGCTTCTGTTGAGACTTATCCTAAACTTTTAAGTATTCTCATCACACAATTAGAAATATATCTTATTTTATATCATTGGATGTATATCATTTTAAATACATAAGACTTTCTGTTTAAACGGAACATGCATTTCTCCTACTAAGAAACTAAAATAAAGAATTGAACTTAAATCCTATTGTCTGAAACAAACTCGTATACCTCCCTCACTTGTTGTCTTGTTAACCAACCATGTGCATGCGTAGTTCAAAAGAATTTGTTACAGCACTAAGTAAAATATGAATAGATGTTAAGATAAACTTGTAAATAGATTGTGTAGAATAAAAATATATACACACATATATTAGTTTTCATTAATTATAGCATATAGGGATAATAATAATAAAATAAAAAATCAGATATTAGCGGCATTAATATTCAGTCTGTATGACCAACAAATAGTTGGGACAATTATAAGGTAGGGCATACAGAGTGAATTAGTGTTGCTGAGAATAAAGTAACTAGATATTGGGCATTCTTGATGGTTAATTAGTGTCAGTGCTTGGTGCAGCTCATGTCTGCAAATAAAGCATGCAATATATGCAATTGCTGCACTCTTGTACTTTAACATTAACTAAGTGGTAACTAAGCCTATCTAGCTACCACCACTACTCTCCCTCATCTATCTTACTATTCCTATATATTATCACTCACTCACCTCTCAATTGCTATCACAAACCCTACAATACAACTAAACAAATATATATAGCTATTCTCTCTTCTTGCTCTTCTTCCTTACAAACAACTTGGAAACATGAACCACGAGGAGAAAGTCACCATGGACCTTATTTCACCTTCTGAGCATCTCTGCTATGTCCGTTGCAACTTCTGTAACACTGTTCTTGCGGTAATAAACTCATTACTCACTTTTAAAATTATCAAATACCAACCTTACAACTCCATAATTTGTTAGTGGTTCCTCTTTTGTTCCTTATACTGAGTTTTTTATATGCTCTAAACCATATACATGATTTTTAAATAATACAATCGAGCGGGCTCACACATCGATAAAACATGTTCTTTATATATAGTATAATATATAATAACCTTACCTCATATATATGGAGTTTATATGATAGAACATCTATGATACAAATATATTTCTTGAAAAATGGTTTACCATAATGTTGCTAAAAAAAGATCAAACTATAGCATATTCGGGATTACGATGTTGGTTGCTTCATGATTGTGTTGTGTAGGTTGGGATCCCATGCAAGAGGTTGCTAGACACTGTGACAGTGAAGTGTGGTCACTGCAGCAACCTATCCTTTCTCAGTACCAGACCTCCATATTCTCCTCAAACCCAAACCATTGATCACACACTGAGTCTCCAGGTTGTTTGTTTTGTTGCCGCCCCATCATAATAAAATAATGTTTTATGAAACTATATCTATGTTGCTTCTGTTTTTTTTATGATCTTCTTTATGTGCAGGATTTAGACTATATTTGTTAGTCTTCTCTTTGAAATATAGAGTATATAGTTGCTATTTTTTATTTATAGAAAAATGATAATAGCAGCAAGAATCTCTTTGTATATTCAAGCAGGGGTTTTACAGTGATACCAAAAAGGGTCATGCATCATCTTCATCACCAACTACATCAAACGAGTCAGTTTCCCCTAAAGCAGCACCATTTGTTGTGAAACGTACGTCTAACTCACAACAGATCCAGAAACCCTTTTTAGAACTATGAATTATGGAAAGTGTTTACATACTTCACATTAGTTTTGTTAACTCCTTTTTTTCACCCATTTTTCTTTTTGCTTTTTCAGCACCTGAGAAGAAGCACCGTCTTCCATCTGCTTACAACCGTTTCATGAAGTAAGTGAAAAAGTGATTTGTGTTTTGTCTTTTACTCACTACAAAACCACACTACTACTACTACAGGGTATTTCATTCTCTTGCTCTCTCCTTTTAGTACTGAATGTATAAATACTATGTACAATTTGGATGATTTGATGTGTTTGTCAGAGATGAGATACAACGCATCAAAGCAGCTAACCCTGAGATCCCGCATCGTGAAGCTTTCAGCGCTGCTGCCAAAAATGTAAACTTTTTACATCCTCAATTTAGCCATTAGGGTTAACACCCTTGTCATGCCCTTTGTTTTTTTAAGGTTTTTCTAAGTTGGTTTCTACATGTTTTGAGTTTATTAAGGATGAAGTCTCATATTATATACGAGGGGAAGAGTAAACAACCTTATTAATGGAAAAGACCTATAAAATTATTTTTGGTTAAAAATGTGTATCTCACTTATAACTCTCTCTTTTTCTTATGTTCTTGCTCCTCGATGGTGGTTGGAGAATATCTAGTCAGTGTCTGGTCTAATAATATGATAATAGATATAAGTGAAAGACTTGTGGCAACAAAATATACTGATGGCTTTCAAACCTTTTTTTCCTTCTTATTCTTTTCCAAAACTCAATTTAAAAACTTGAAGTTTATTTCATAGACTCTATGATATTAATTAGAATAACACATGTTGGGGTTTAGTTGCTGTAAAACATGTTTCTCAAACTTATCAATAACAATATAATTGATATTCTTATTGAAAAACAACACTACAAAGACCTATACAATAATACCGAGTTTTTTTCTTTATGTTATACCTTTTATACTGTTCATGATTTACAAATTTCATCTTGTATTATGCGTAGTTATTGTTTAAGGAAACATTAACAAATTTTAACATATTACAATTTGCTTAGCCAACTTATATACATAATTAACTTAGATGATCAATCAGTCAAGAGTTGTGAAGAAAAAAAATTGTGAGCAGAACATTTTTATTCTTAATGGTTGTCCTAACTTGTGCTGCGACAAAACTAAATTACAGTGGGCTAGGTTTATTCCAAATTCACCAACCAGTGCAGTTTCAGCAACTAAAAATCATGTAAGAATAATACTTTTCATTATGGTTTCCATATCCATATGCATTCTCCAAGCTAAGATTATTGTTAACTTTAATTACATCTTGTGCAGGAATGAAAAAAACTGTTGCAAAATGGATATATTTGGAGAGATCTTGAGGAAGGGAATTATGTGTCACTATCTTAGTTTTAATTTAATAAACTACTGTATGTTGCTTTATATGTATTTTTTAATTTCGTGAAGTGTGGAAGTAGACTACATGTATGCCATGTGATAATATGAAACTATTGTAATGAAGGCAGGACTTTATATTAAAATGCCGTTAGTAATATTTGTGCTACCAAAACTATTTTAATAATGTTGCAAAAACACTATAGTGACTTCCTAATTCCACGTTAGTTTGTGTTAGTATTACCTTAAGATTATGAACTCTGAAGATACTTTGTTTGGTTTATTGAAATTATAATATTAGAAAATAGATTATATGTTACTAATTAGTACCTAGTTTTGTTAATATATAATAATCTTATTTGGATGAGAAACGTACACCATTCTTCAATTCTGATTCATTAGAAGTCATATGGGGCACAAATGTTAATAAAGAGCAAAAGAGGATATTAGGAAAGTGATGAGTGAAGCGAGATTTATAGCCTAAGATGATGTATTTAAAGACTTGCTAAAATGTTCTGAAAAAAAAATAAGAGATTTGAACAAAATGAAATGCATGAACAATGAAGAAAGTAAAATTCTTGGTTACAAAAGAAGATATTATGCAAAGATGTAGAAACTATTCTCATAAGCTATTTAATGAATGAACTGAAATTTGTTGCACTTAATTTGATACAATTATATCTTTTTGTCAAGTATTTTAGAGTATAAGATTAAAAAAATGCCATTGATGGATGTTGATATAACAATTGGACCAAATAGAATAAACACAAGAGTGTAAAACACAAAATCCCTTTCCTCCCAAACCATTGAACACCTTGTACATAACATGAAAAGCTCTCCTAGTGATAAATCTTCATCACAAAAGCTACATGACTAACCCCAACCTTGTCCATGTTTCAGTTGGATAGCCACAAAGGAAGAACGACCCAAATCAACATGAACACCCTACCCTAGGTGATAAGCCTTTCTCCAAACTAAAACCTAATGTGTAGATGGAACTATTCATGCACCATTTCATGTTGGGAAGCTATGCTGAATCAATTTCTCAGTAAATTTTGCACTCAATCCTTTACCTATGACAGAGATTTAACAAAGTATTTTATTGGTTATCGACTACCTAACACAACTTTCACCTTTTATCTGGCTTAAAACTACCTATGTATAGCATCAAATACACATAGGCAAGTATGCAATCAATCCTTTATACTCAGCATGAAAAAATTGAAATCTCTTCCATCTCACTTTCATCACTTTAAACAGGTCATTCAACTTGAATTTCAGTGTAGCAAAAATGTGGAAAGGCAAGTAGCCATAAACCATAACCTGTGCATTACTGCATTCTTTAGCTTCAACTATAAGTTACCAAGAAAAATACAGGCAAGTCATAAAATCAAGACTAGCAGTGGAATCATGCATGCTCGACTTCAACTCTACCGACTACACACATGGCACCCTATATGTCGAGAAAACAGGCCAGCCAAGTATATGTTGTTAAATGAAATCCTAAATTGCATTTGTTGTACTTAATGTATATCTTGAATATTTACATAGGTTGTACATGTTGGTAACCTCACAATGAACTCTTCTTGCAACAGCAGCCTTAAACTTCTTTACTTGTGTCAAAAGAGAGGAATTTCCTCACAAGCCAGCGAACAATACTTCCATCCTGGACTCTAGCCAGCTCTCTTTTTCCTCCTTTTAATTTTGTTATTTAGTCATTCGTTGCAGGGTTTTCAGACATGAAGATAGTAAAGTGAAGAGTGACTTTGAGATGGATCTGAATCAGGTTGCGCAGCTCAATCCACACTGGATTGATTGTTTTGTTGACTAATCGAAGCCATGGACTAAGGAAATGAAATTAGGGTGAAGAAACTGTGAAAACAGTTGACTCTTACATAAGTTTCTATGTAAGCAGCTATAGAACAGAGAGAACTCAAGAAATGGAAACTGAGAGAATTGGGTCTTGTGAAATTCTGAATAAAAGAAAATTGCATTGTATTAATTATTGGCTACATAATGTTCTACTTATATACATACTAGATCACTAACTGTCTCTAGCTGAATGAGAAAATGAACACTAAGGCTAACAATAACTAACAAGAGAAAATGACAGTTAACTCTGAAACTAAAAGCTAAACAATTAACTGTCAAATACATAAGTGGTGTTCCCTATTATACATCATTCGGGATGTTAGCCCCAAACTCTTGGTTACTTCAATACTATTAACCTACTAAATGAAGTGTTTCTATGCACTGGTAACCTTACACACTCCTAAAAATTCGATGGTTGGAAAAGGCTACTTTCATTTCAATACAAAATTTTAATATGTTGCAAAGCAATACTTGATGTTTCATGAAGGAAAGTATTCGAGCATTAAAAATACACTCAGGTACTATCTAGGTGTCATTTTATCACATACCCGAAAGACCAAAAACAGAAGTTTCTATATCTATATATCTATATACACATGCAGGATCATACAAAACATCAGGTGACATTACAAATCAAAAGAGTAGTTAAAGAACATAAGAAGAGTAAAGAAGCATACCATACATGGAGACCAGATCACTATCAACAACGTCCCCAGCGAAGGAAAATGGTAACTCCCTGACGGCCTCAACTCTATTGCTCCAAGTATTCCATGTGCTGCTACTTGCACTGGTTGAAGTCTTTATCCTATTTTTCTCATCATCTAGTTTATTTTCTGATGGTTGTGTCATGACAGTATGGGAAGTGTCACCCTCTGTAGGCAGACACTTCGGATCTTGAACATGTTGACTCACATATTCAGAGCCAGTAACCACTTCAGATTTTAAACTATTTTGTTTCTTCATTTTTTCCTTCCCCCTCTTCTGTAGTAGTTTCAGCAATGTAGGCCTAACCTTCTCCATTAACTCAGCCTAGGCTGCAGCAATTTCGTCAGTTGACATTTGCTTGATCCGAACTTGATTCTCAGCATCAATTTCACTCTCAAGAGACATGAATCCCTTTTCACTTCTAAAGTTATTGGAAGTAGAACAAGAAACAATGCTCGAAGTCAAGCTATTTTGCTCAGGCATTCTATCAGAGCAAGTTCGGTCCGATTCAGGTGCAAATTCATTTTCTTCCTTGTCATCTGAAAGTCTGGCATATCTAACTTTTTCTTGAAGATCTATCTCATTTAATGTATCCAATTCCATGCAAGTGGCTGAATTGATAAACCCCCTATCTCAATCATCCACTTGCAGTTTAGCGTCCACTTTTGTAGAAGCAAAGACACTGCTATCAGCAGAAGATGAAGTTTTATTGTCTGCACTCTTCTTTTTTCATTCTTCTTTTTATTAATAGTTAGTAGTTACACTAAGGCGTGACAAATCCTCATTTGATTATTTCCCCAAGGCATTATCATCCAGGGCAATCTCTTTCCACTTTCTAAAATCCAAACCATTTTTATTCATCCTTTGAACTGGTTTAGCAAAATCCGCAACTTTGTCAAACTCCATGAAAGATTTATCTCCTTCATCCTCAACATTATTGTCACTATCATCATCGTCCTCATCACCACTCCATCTTTTATTACCCAATGGATAACAATGCTGTAAAATCAGAAAATTCTAAGTATAAAAGTGGATGAGACCTACTACCCTTTACATGAACTATATTCGCACAATAAATTGAACCAACGTAAGCAGACTTTAATCCCAAACTAAGACCCTTTAGGCTAGCAAGTTGGGTAAACCTAACCAACTAAAAGGTTAGTTCTGGCAAAACTTTTCATACAAAACCAATCCATGATATATGTCCCCCTATATTCAATGGGATACCCAAACTGAAACTTTTGTGTTTCTTAGAAATAAAAAAAAAACATTTTTTTAAGTTACATTGGAAAAATAAGAACACGGTGAAGCCACAAAGGGGCCTTTTGAAGAGCTTATAGAGAGTTTATTTGGTCTTATCTTAACATATAAGCACTTAAGCAATGTTCAGAAGAGGTAATGAAAATAGCTCACGACCTTCCTATAAGGTAGCTCCTTTTAGCTTGCTTATTACAGAAGCTAGTGAATGAGCCAAAAAGAGCTTATAGCAATGTCATAAGCTCAAATTTGATAAGTGCTTATTAAATAAGTGTTTAATTACGCTATTTATAGAAGCACACCCTATGTAGAACATGGTGTATGTATCTCATTAGTACAGAGTAAATCTTAATACAATGTCTTTCACCATACCCACCTCAGTTAAACTCATCAAGAGCCTAGAAAACATACAAAGACTAAATTTTTAATTCTCGTATACTTTCAAATGCAATTCAAACATGAAACAGAACAAAAAGAAGAGAAAATAGTTGTTGTTGTGTGAGTCAGAGAGACCCTTTTCTACGATGGAACCGACCAAACGTGAAGCATCGTTTTCGCTTATTTGGAGTGAGCTTGTGTTTAATACTTTTACCTTCTTCGGTTCATTACCTCCTTTGGCGTTTTGCTTCAATATATTTGTAGACTCTGCTCTGAACACACAACAAAGGGAAGAAGAAGAATAAATAGGAACAGTGTGTGAGATGAGAAAAGAAAGAAGAAATTATGATAACTTTGAGTGCTTCAGTCTTGGGCCTTTGCTTACTTGTTTATTTTTGCCTGGGCTTTTGTCTATAGGCCCTTTGATTTTGGCCCACCATGAAAACAATGAGGTCCAAATTTAAAATTTCACAAAAAAGTAAGTGTAAAACAGTTGACAAAAAATAAAATAAAAGATGGACTTGAACTCGAGTAAACTGATGAGTGTTCATTCGTGCCATCTGAAGGTTGGGACTGCAAAACTTAATATGGATGGTAGTTGAAGACTACATTATATCAAATAATGGATGGAGGTGGTGTTATATGCAATTATGATGGCCTTTGGTTATTTGATTTATTGGGAACTCTGGGATAGGATCTTCTATTCAAGTTGAGCTTATGGCCATTAAACATAGACTTGAGCTGACTTGGAGTTTGGATCATCATCAGGTTACTTTGGAGTCTAAATAATTAGAAGCAATCTAAGTCACTACCTACAAGAGATTTAGAGTATGAGACTTACTGCTCATATGAACATTATTCATCGTAAGATGAATCTTTCCTCTATACTTTAATTTTGTTATCTTTTTAGATGCAGTACCAAAAAATCCAAACAATGTAGAATCTATATGATAAGCTTGGCTATATGCTAAATGCTTCTAAAAAAGACAAAATATAAAAGGATAAACTAAATGAATAGTAGCACAGTGGGTCTAAAGTAAAGCATCCAAATTCCTAAATAAAGCCTATATGGGAAGCCCATTTTCGCTTTCTCTTGAATTCATTTCCATTATTCATCGTAAGATGAAAATGCCCCACGCATGGCTTTTGTACAATTCAATAAAAAATCTATTATATGTAAAAGTCTAAGTTCCTAATCAGTAGGCTAAGGGTAGTTTATTTCTCATATCGTGGACTCGTAAACAAATATAATTTTGAACGTATGGTTAAATGAATTCCAACATTTGGGGCCATCATATCTGATTCATATACTTTGCCCCCATAAAAATATAATTTTAATCATTTTTGTCTTAAAAATTTCATGCATCTTTCATGTTCCTGTTTATGATATATGTTCATAATATTTGAAATATGGTATTACATTAAGTTTAATATTACCTAGTATTAGAATAGAGTATAATATCAATATTATATATTGAACTCAAATCACTTGTTATAATCTGCATCATACATAAGCACCTAATAGAAGCACCTCATGGGTATGTGGGCCTATGGGTATACTAGGGTTTGTAATCCTTATTTTCTAATAATATTTTGGTAACCGCTCAATGCTCTCGGGGACGTAGACACAATTGACCGAACCCTATTAACAAATTCTCTTGTTTCTTCTCTTCTATTTATTTTATGCTCTTTATTTTATTGTTTGTGGTCAGCATGGCTCTTGACCCAGACGCCAAATTATGGCAAAGGAGGGTGAAGAACGTGTTGGCTGGAAAAGGTCTGTCAAAGGTACTGCACGAGGATAAATCAAATGAGTTGAAGGAGAAGGACATATGATGTAACTATGGTGGGGGCGATATATGTGTTGATCCAAAACCCTAGAAGTTCATGTATTGAATTAGGATCAAGGTGGAGATAGGGATTCAGGTGTTGAGTTTGGTCTTTTTTATCTGACAATATCTCTCTAGATGTTGAGAGAATGTTCTCATTTGACATGAGAAATGAAATATCCTAATGACGTGTCTAAGACGTCACAGTGAATGATATTAATTGTTAGCAGATCCGCAAAAGCATAGAGACACTTACTCACTTTGATGTAGGTGTAACATGAACATTGACTTTGATGTAAGATGTAACACGAGCATTGGTAGAGATGCACTGGTGTGACATGGACATTGGCTTGGATGCAAGAATGTGACACATTAGTTAGCATTGATGCAAGGTATACTGTGAGTATACTCCTTATGATGGAGTATGATAGTTCTTTTGAACTAGGATTGTCGGAGTAGACAATGGTGGTGATAGTTGAGGCTTTCCAAGGAAGCTCCAAGATTCAGTTTTACTGAGTATTGAAGATGACGATTGTTGGTGAACTTTGGTGTAAGTGTTTCAATATACCGAAAGACTTCTTAGTAATAGGTGACTAAGCGGCATGTTCCATTTGACGGTGGTATGGGAAGCTGCACTACGAGTTTGGAGAGCTAGGCTCTTGGTAACATCGTCAATGATACTTAGACGATCTATGTTGTAGGGGATCATTTAAGGAGAATTAGACATTGCGCAAGGTGGAATCATATATTCGCTAAGATAGAGATTCTTGTGTAGATGTCCTAAGGAGCGAGATATTCGTCTATTTCAATCAAGATAGAGTATCAATGTTATATATTGGACTCAAGTCCCTTGTAAATGTGCACCAAATAGAAACACCTAATAGAAACACCACATTGGCAAGTGTACCCATATGTATGTTAGGGTTCGTAATCCTTATCTTCTAATAATATCTTGGTAGTCGCTCAGCGCTCTCGAGGACATAGGCACAATTGGCTGAACCCCATTAACAAATTATCTTGTTTCTTCTCTTCTGTTTATTATATACTCTTTATTTAATTGCTTATGGTCAAGCCTACACAATGATCACTTCCACTGCACCAACAATATCCAAATACATAACATGTATATGAATCTGTAACATTATTTTAGAAGACCAATAAGAAGGAAAATATATATTATATTTTTAGTAAACAATTAACTACTCAACATGTTGATAATTTAATATTTAAATATTTTTTTAGTGATTAACTATGTTTAGATTAAAAAAAAATCTCCATCAAGACCCTTTTTTTTTATCAGCAATAAGAATATTAATATAGAGATAAATAAAAATTAGGAGAACAAGTGATACTTCTATCCACTAAATCCCTACAAATAATAAGGAAGAATACCATTTGATGGGTTCTCAACCAAGCAACTAGAGAAAAAGAAAAGAAAGGGAAGCGGACATTGATAAGACTCCAAGAATGTGGCAAAATAAGCTTCATCATCTCATCAAGGTGAAAACGCTTGTTCTCAAAAATACATTTATTGCTGATATGCCAAATAATCCAAATTGTGACAAACCAAAGAGCCATCCACAAATGGATTTTCTTGTTGTCCATCCGTAACAAAGATGCATGAATTGACAAATGGATCTTTACTTCATTATGAATAATAGAGGTAAGTCCAAAGTAAGAATAAAGTCTTTGCCAAATAATGTAGGATGTTGGACAAGAAAAGAACATGTGATCAGTGGATTCCTCCAACTCACCACCAAAAAAACACAAAAGGGAGTCTCCTAAACCCCCTCTATGATCTAGGTTGAGTTTAGTTGGAATACTATCCAAAGCAATTTTCCATACTAAACACTTCATCTTTGATGAGACATTACTCGCCCAAAGCTTCTTGAAGAAAATGAGATCGATGTTTCCTTCCTATTTTTGTAGAAATTGGTATGCACTCTTGACTGAATACTTCCCACATTTGTCATGTAACCAAATCCAAGTATCTTCACTTTATTGTTTAGGTTTAGAATCATGAATTATTTTTAAGAGATCATCATAATCCTCTTCCTCCCAAGCGAACAAGTTCCTCCTCCATTGAATATTCCAAGACCCATGAAGACCCTCTTTGCCAGATGCAATTTGATTCCAAAATCCAAAATGCCGATTGATGATTGAAACATACATAAAAAGTTGCACCATACATATGCCTTTATTCTGTTGTTCTTAACCTATAACTTCTTTTGTGTTAGCATAAGCTTTGCTGGTTTAGAACTTTTCCTGCATGATACGTTTGATTCACTCTGACTAAGCTTTTTAGCTATGTCTCATGGTCGCAGAATTTTTAAGTTTAACTAGCAATATCATAGTTTTATCTGAATCACTCATCTTACTTGATCAAGTACTATTAATTTTGGGGAGCACATTTGATCTAGGATAATGTATACCACTCTATGTATCAGTGAGTATAATTAATTAAAAATATATAATTAAATTAAAATTTTAATGTTTAGTTATTTTTATGACCAATTACAATAACAACACATAGAGTGTATGTTGTTTTGTTTTGGAGAGTAAATGTATACCCTTAATTTTGATGTAAAGATAAATTATGACCTTTTCAAATAAAAATAATGAAAAATAAGCACAATTATGCTTGATAATTCATTATGATGAAGGATTTACAGGAGACATTAATTTTATACTTTATTTGGTTAAGGAAAAAACATGAGAACAAAGAAATAGGTGAGAGAGATTTTAAAAAGAAAAAAGAAAAGTGAGAAAATGAGTTGTTTGGTACGAGAGAAATGAAGAAGAGAAGATAATAGATAATGATATTATGTTTTAAAAGATAAAATTACCCTTAAATAATAAAGAATAAATAAACATTATTATATTAGTAAGGGTTAAAATTGTCATTTACAAAAAAAAATTCATTCACTTTCTTATCATACTCGGGGAGAATCACTTTTTGTGTCCCCACATCATTTTCTGTTAAAAAAGTTAAGAGTTGAAGTAAAATTTAAAGGCTTATAAAAAAATTAAAGATGGTGAGCAGGAGCTTATCTTTTGTTTAAAAAAATATAATTATATCACTCAATTATAATTGTTTAAAAATATATATTTGTATTAGAAAATTAATAATTAAATATTTTTCTCACAAATGTTAAGTTACAACACATAACTAACACATTTGTTGATATAGAATACTTCACACGATAAGAAATAGAGTGATTGGTACTTGTTTCATTTATTTACATTCATTATTTTAACTCCTGCAAAAATACAAGAAAGAAAAAGAAGGAATTGATTGGGCATAAGAAAAGACAGACATGTCTCTCTCTCTATCACTGTCTCTGTCCCTATCTCTTTCCCCTCGTGCCTCTACCCTCTAGTCTAGTGCTAAGAGCATTAGTGCATGAGCATATATACATCAATACATGGTTTAACCTTGCAATTCTAATTCAATTTGAGTTTTAACATAGTCTGGGGCCTCCAACCCCACAGTGATAGATACATGACCCTTTTTGCTCCTCATGCATCATTTGTACTGTTTGTATCATTCATTCAACACCATTTCTTTCCTTGCTAGCCTCCGACGGTAAGCCATAAAGAGAGTCCTTGATCATCCCCCCAAATGGGAAAGTTGCAGCTCTTGTGTCTTAGTCTCTTCCAAAAAAGTTTATGACTTATTTTTGGAATAATTTAGTTTCTATTTGAAATTATTTTGACTTGTATTCATAATTTTTTAGTAGTGAATTGATTTTTATTTTTAGAAATAAATCATTACAAGTGAAATTATAAGAGCAAAGTATTCACACCCGTAAATAAAAATTCACATTTTGATTCTATGGATATAGTTTTCAATTAATGTAATGGCCCAGGTTAAGAAATTGAGCAAGTATGATCTCAATTTTATTTCTCATATAATATAATATAATATAATATATATATATATATATATATATATAAATAACAAGACATGTGCAAATAATTTAAAATAATAGGCCCAATACAAGATATCCAATATAATATCAATTTCTACTCTTCTTAAGTGATATTATCTTTACAATGATGAAATATTGACAATTAATTTTCTCAAGCAATAACCTTTCTTTGGATTGACTATTATCGACATGAAAAAACATTATAATTGTTACATATATATCATCACATGTATATCATGTTGACCAAATTGTGCCTTTCTTTGGTTAGATTATAATTCATCTCATACGAACATCCATGTAATTTCAATCAAATCAATTTTCACAATAGATGTTACTTTGACAATATATTATATCAATTAATCTAATTAAAAAAATATCTGATAAAAGGAAACAATAGTCCATTATATGTACAACATAGATATATTTTATGTATGAAGGGAATGATTTATATGGTTATTTTACAAATTTTAAAATTATTAAGTGAAATAAATCACCTAAAACTAGATATGTCGTAACATGTATATCTGAAAAGCATAACAAACACGCAAATCATAATAAAACCAAAATTTAGTAAATACGAATTCAATTATTCCAAATAGATTTGAAAATCAAATTTCAAATGAGTGTATATCCCGGCTAGCTACCAAGGCAAGCACTGCCCTGATAGAAGTGTGTCTCACCACTGGGGAGAAAATCTCATTGTAGTCGACTCCTTTCTGCTGTGAATACCCTTTTTCTACAAGACGAGCCTTGAACTTTTCTCATTCTTTTTCTGATACTGTTGTCTTCCTCTTGTACACCCACTTGCACCCAACTGCACGCTTATCTGGGGGCAATGGAACAAGCTCCCAAGTTTGGTTCTTCTGTAAAGACTCTATCTCCTCCATTATGACACTCATCCATTGTTCTTTCTACTGGCTGCTTATAGCCTCTTGAAAGCTACATGGATCTCCTGAACTGATATGGAGAGCAACTGAAGCCATATCCTCAAAGCCATATCTCTTTGGAGGTTTGATAGGATGTCTATCCCTGTCTCTAGCAAGTAGACACTCCTACACACCTGAACTCTCTGGCTGACAATCATCATGTTCTTGACTTGAACTAGTGCATGGTTCATTGCCTTTATTCACCTGAACCATTTTATTGCTCACTGGAATCATATTTGATCCCAAAGTCTCTCCATTTGGCATGTGCACCTCTATCAAAACTGACTGTTTCATCATGAAATCTTCATCAAACACTACATCTCTGCTCAACACCACCTTTCTGGAAACTAGATCCCAGAACTTGAACCCCTTCACACCTTTAGTATATCCAATGAAGATACACCTC
>NC_032019.1:7227111-7241430 GCF_001865875.1 Lupinus angustifolius | reverse complement strand
TATATATATAACTGGTCTCTCTTTGTATTTTGTGTTATGTTTGGCTTAAAAAGCTGAGCCTGATACATATATTGCATGCTAAATATTGATGTTTGTCTAGATTGTCTTTAACACCAAGAAAATATATTATATTAATAAGAGTGATATGACTTTCTATGTTTGATGATTTGATTGGACAGATATTTGATTTCACAATGGAGCTCCTAATTATTGAGTTAGCAAAGCAACAATAACAGCCATGGATTGTGGGCAGACATGACTAGTTCTTCTGCCTTTTTTCTCTTGACTTTCTACATCGATCCGCCATTAACGTGAAACTGTTTAGCATGTACTGTTGATAATGTCACACCATTGATAATAAATAGTTCAGAGAAAGAAAAAGTATAAGATATCCATATCCTTACTTTTCAAGTTCTCAATCCCTAATCAGCCACCTTCCATTACATGAACTACATGATGTGACACTGGAATAATTAAGCGTAGTACTATCTCTACCTAAGTTAATCAAATTTCCCACTACAACTTTCAAATTACAAAAACTCGACCATAACTTTAAAATTAAATAGATGGAGTATATGTATTCAAATAAATTACAAACAAAATAAACTCAACATGAAAGATATGAGAATATCTTGAGGAATGAAAACTTCACATATGATATGTTTAATGATGAATTTTGTTAGAAAGAAAGTTGAGAAATATATTACAATATTGTAAAAAGATGTCAATTGGATGGTTAGGACATGAATGGAAAAACATCAAAAAGTTCTATGAAGGAGAGTTGATTAGACGAATGGTAGAATAACCTTATTACTACTAGATGGAGAGAAAGAATGTTAAAAACTCTACTAAAAATGAAGTTAATATGAACATTTGAATGGACATAATACTTTATGATAGAGCATTAATGTTTTATTATTTACATCAAAATTAAGTGATCCAAAATGCTCATAGGGCATCACCAATTTTATTACAATTAAGTAATATAAATTTCTATAAAGGGAGTTTTAGAGATAGTCCAACCTATCAGTTACTATAATATTAATTAGGGGAGGGATTCATTTACTTCATATTAAGTTTTTTAAACATACTCTTCATCCTAGCCATCCATCCCCACTCTACTAATTAAATAATAATATGATTTGTCTCAAATCATGTCTTACATTAATAATAATGAAATAAAAACAACAATAATAATATATATTTAAATTTTTTAATTGATATGATATATTTTCATTCACACTTAATAGAATTTGTTACAACGTATAAATTCTTTCCATCTTATAAATGGAAGCCTTGGAAGGTGAAAGACACTAATTCCAAAAGGTAAAACTCGGTTACCTTTACTAGAAAACCAAACACTAGTTCACTAGTTAAACTCCCCTCTAGTAAGACAATTTTATTTTTTTAAGTATATTTTTAAAAGTAAAATTATAACTTCGGTGTAAACTGAAAGATATAAATATCATTTTTCTTTGGTTTTTCAATGCTTTTCTCATAAATGTTATCTCCAATAATAGAAAGCAGTCGGACTCAAAGTTTATGGACTTTAATCAAGTCAATCAACCCACAACCTCCCAATGCTCATTTTTAAAAATGACGAGATAAATACATGTGAGATTTTAGGATGTTAAGAAACCTTAAAATACACACTCTTCCTACTAGGGATGTAAATCCTTTCTCCCAAACCTTATCCTCAACTCTATCATGATGTAATCAGTTTTAAACAAGTAATATAAAAATATAGTATTTTGTTTTTAAAAAAATTATTTATTTATGTGACAATTTTTAATTGATGAAGATATGACAATTATGACATACTTTGGGACAAATGATCTTATTCTCTTACTAGATATGATACACATACATGAAGGAGGAGGATCCTCTATTCCAAAACTTCATATCTTTATATCCCAAATTAATCTATTTTATCAAATAACATAAAAATCTTATTTTATATTTTTGTATTTATTCAAATATGTGTTAATTTTCTATGAATTAGGATATAATGTGATACAAAAAGTGGGATGGTTAATCCGCATTCCACCTACATATATAGAAATCATTGAAATGTGAATGAATTATGCAGGACTTGACAGAATACTGTGCCTACCTAATATTGTGTTTGTTCTCATTATTATATTAAGGCATGCAAGCAATTGAATTAGGTTCCTTTGAAGGTGGATGTTCAGAATGGCAGTTCAAAGCAAGCAAACACTCCAAATTAAGTCCAAACTGAGAACAATATAAATAAAATTAGACAAGACAAGCAAACACTCCAAAGTCCAAACTGTACAAACTGAGAAAAAAGTATTGAAAGAAGTTAAAAAGAAACCCAGAGGGGAAAATAAAGCAAAATCTAGGATATTCTTTTTCTCATTTTAATAGCTTCAAACTTGCTAATTAATTCAACAAGAACCAACTAAGGATAAAAATATACACTAGTATCACATGGGTCCATTGGAAATTGGTGTTCCTCTCTTGATGTTATCCATGTTGGTAGTTTCATAGACAGGTAGACCACTTGAACAGTAACCCAAATCACAGTTTTGCAACTCAAACAGATCAGAACTTGAATCACTCTCAGCACCATCATCAACCACATTGAACTTTTTGAAACCCTTATCTTCTGCTGAGTATTTGTCCAACCATATCCTATCTTTCTCAGCTAACTCATTCCCACAGTTTTTTTGTTTCTCCAATGACAATCTACCATGTTTGTAATTTTCATCCAACAAAGTTGGCTCTCTCTTTAACTCATTATGCAAAGTGGTTTTCGGTTTTACAAGTCCATTATGCTTTGACAAGGACACTGCATGCTTGTGATCTGAGAATATTCTGAATTCCTTGCAGCTCTTGGTTGGTGTTTGAACATGAGGAGGGGTTCTAAACCCTGAACTTAAAGAAGAGTATAAAGACTTAGCATCTGCATTGCTTGAACTTCTGAAAAGGCTAATGCTGCTTCTCCTCCTTCTCCTCCCACTAGGGTTCTCATCATCTTCATCTTTCATTGACTGTGAGCTTTTTGATTTCTTCTTCTTTGATGCTGATTGGCTGAATAGTGAGTTCAAGAAACTTGCAAGTCTACCACCTGGTGAACTAGGTTGCTTGTGTTTCTTCTCTTTCATTACTACTTGCTTTTCCATGCCATGAAATTGTTGAGGAAGCAAGCTTCTCATTGGCATGTCCAAGCTTATTCTGGCTCTATTTGCATGCCTTTCTTCTGTCATGATCTTTTGCCTAAAACTAGAGCTATTATAGCTAATAGCTTCATTGTATCCTGAGAAGTATCTTTCTGCTTCAAACACATCAAGCTCACTAGAATCATTTCTTCTATGAAAGGACTTCTTGTGATTCATTTCTGGATCTATAAGTCCTATTATGGACATGGTGCAGTTAGGGAGCTTGTATTGTTGTGAAGTTATGCTATAGAGTGAGTTTAATTAATCAGTAGAGTGAATAATAGAGAAAATGAATATTTAACAATATGGGGGCTATTTTAGGGATTGAAAGAAATCAAAGGGTTTGAAATGATTGGAGTAGTGGGAGGATCACTTTAGAATAATCAATGACTCTAACCATGATCTTATATGGGGAGGGAGCTTAGGGTGTTTAAGTGTGAGGCCCACTTGATTGATGTGAGAGATATGTGAATGTATACTGCTACTGAACGAGTTCTTTACACTCTCATTGCATCATCGACTTTTTTAAAAAGTAATTCAAATGAATGGATCATGTAGTGACTAGGTATAAATCTTTTACACTGATAATGCGTAGATATTACGCTTATTAGTAAATATAGAGGGGGAGTAGTGGGGTTATAAGTGGGAAACAATGCTTTTTATCCTTCTCATGCTGTGAAAACCAGATGTTAGTGCTGGAGAATGTGGGAAACAAAGAGCTATGTTGCCTTGGATTCTATATGCTTCTATGTGTTTGAGTGGGAATATATGTTGTTAATTGGTTGTTGTTGGCTATGGATATGCCATGACCATGAACGTACATGTAATAATACTATTTAACCTTCTGTATTTATATCATTATACAAATGGGCAATTATTATCATAGAGATCCCACCATGGCACCATCATTTTAAGAGCTTCAAAGTCACTCTATAACAAATTAAAAGTAATTGCTTGGCAAGTAATTTCTTTTGACTAGGATAGATTTACTATGGCCCATTAATATCTCACTGCCTCCTCTTTAGGTAGTTTTAATAACAAGGACTTTTCTTCATGGTAAGGTTATTACTTATTAGTGGGTAATATTTCAATTTCCAACCACTGGCAGGTTCAAATAATGATAGCAGAGGTGATATAATTCAGATTAGGTACATAATTAACAAAAGTCTTGTAAGTTAAAATTTATTTTTTTCATTAGTATCACCATCATATATGGATGGTAATTATCATATTGGCCTTTTCCCCGTGCAGAGAACTTTAAACCACACATGCATATTTGGAATAAACTTTAGTTTTCACTTTAAAATTTAAATATTTGAAGTATTTTAGGAGAGAGTAAATTTGGAAATAATGATAATGTTGCTTTCTTGTGGCATGGAGATGATCATAAAAATTTTGCATTTACATAGTCATCGTATGTATGCAATTGTAAACCTACCATGCGAGGTTACTGAGACAATAGATCTCTGTTTAGGGAGGTGACCATGACAGTTCCACTAAGATTGAGTCTAGTCAATTTTTTCCAGCAAGATTATAACTATAGGAAGTTAATGGTCCTCTATTCTCTGTATCGCAGCTATCACAATTCTGTAGTTCAACTACAAATCATTCACTTTCATTTGACAGTATCAGCAGGTTTCTTGTCCACCACAAGTTCTGAAGTATAAAAAAATACATTTTTGCCACAGACTTTATGTTAAGTTGAAATCATGCTAAGGCTTGTTGGAAATCAATGGTTCTGATTTTTTAGGCACTATACCACGATCGATCAGGATAAGTCACTATCACCATCCTAGGCAAGTTTGCAATAAGACTGATCGAAAGGACATTCAATTTAAGGATATGAACTGCAAAAGTTCATATCTGACCAGAATTGTGTGCATTATATGCTTCATATTAGCTCAACCTCATATCAGTACGGAACAAAGATCATCTTCGATACTCGAGAGAAGTTTTTATTTTTTGTTTTGTTTTAAATGATAAAAGTATTATTCTATTATATATAAAAATATAAGTGTTGTCTATATTATTTTTTCCTATGTTTTATTAAATAACATTTTTACTGATGAGTATGGATATGAGATTTATTTGAGCATCATAATATTTTAATATGAATATAGTAAACCATATATGAAGGAATGTTATATTATTATTTACTCATTTATATTGCTTATATTTAATAGAGTCAATAATAATAAAATATAAATGATAGATGATACAGTAACAATATGAAAAATTCTTATGGTATAAGTGAATACATTTTTTTCTTGGATGGATAATGAATTTAATAGTTGGTGGGAAAGGCTAAGGAGTGAACCTCATATGAGATTCTGTAACTCTATTATTGGCTAACATCAATGCAAGGCCACAAAATACACGGAAAAAAATGAAGTGGATTCATGTATATCATGTCTCAAATCTGAGTTCCATGATTGGCCTACACAATACTAAAAAAGGAACCTAATTGGACGTTGGCTACAAATATATGGCCCAACCAGGGTAGATGGATCAAATCCAATTCCAGTGGCAGTGCAACATGCATGGTGACGTTATATCATCTTCATCCTCATCTTTAACAGAAAATTATCTCTAAAATCTTGGAAGATACTCATGTGTGGTTGCTTTCTTTTAATATACACCATGAATTCTTAAATTGGTGTTTAATGAGTATGGTTTCTCCAATCCATATCACTACTAGTGTAATCGATGTAACCGCAATTAAAACATAAAACACTGTGTAGTGTGTACACCTAATATTTAACATATTCCTTTTGAGGGAAAAAACACAAATGCCAATTTTTTTCATTTCCAAATTTCTTTCCCTAAAGCATGTGTCATTGTTTGATGTCAGTGATAATTTAGGCATAACACCATTCATTATTTAACGTGCACTTTTCACCAAAACAAAATGGATCACGAATTAATCATTGAATCTTGTTACTGGAGTGTGTACTTTAGGTGTGTTTAAGATTTATTGTAGACCCAGAGAAAATCCTAGATCAGATGTTATCAAGGCTTTTTTAAGATTGACAGAACTAATCCAACAATATGAGAACTCTACTTATTTAGGCCCATCTAGGACATGAAGTCCCATACAAAGGTCCATTTGGTGTCCCTACAAGACCCAACATTGCTATTGGCTGCAGGAACAAGGTGGGACTTCAAAAACCTCAACTAATCTAATAGGGTGCCCCTTATATCTTTAATTGTAAGTGAAAAAAATAATATAAGATAAGGAAATAGTACATGTTTCCATATTTATGAACAAGAGAATGTGCAAGGAACCATAAACTAAAGAGCACTATGCAAATGGGTCTCATGCATTTGGATTTTGCATAAGCAATGTTCTTAGACATGTTTTTTTTTCAACTTTAAGATATATTCAAAAGACGTGGTCATGCTAGCTTCACCTATAGTGCTTTTTTACACATTTGGTAAAGATGGCCCTTTATCTTTAAGTCACAGCTTCAACTTCCAAAAAAAGCTATGCATGAATAAATGTATTACCTGGCATGTCTACCTTAGCTTTTATCGCAAGGAGTGTATTTACATTCAGAGAGCACTTCTCTTCATTCTTTGAGAAGTATCTGTTTTGAGTGATCTAAGACAAATAGCATAAAGGTTTTGTCTGCTTAAAAGCAGTGGCCTTAACTCAGAAGAAGCATCAACAATCTCATAAAAGCATAATAACTATTTTTGTGTATAGAACTGGGCCGTATCCAAAATAAACAAAAGGGTCCTTGCAGGAGGGAAAATCACATAACACCCAAAACAAAATATATTAGGGCATGTATCTATCCTGGTGGGAAAAAAATACTCTGACAAATGCTCGTGTAAATATAAAAATACATTATAAAAGCCTACCCATCTGGATATAAAAATATATTTCGACAAGTAATTACTTGTGGAAATGTATAAACTTTTTTCGACAATCAATTATTAGGATGTATATTTTTTTTAAAATACATTAAGGCGTTAATTTGTCAGAATGTATGTATTTTAAAGAAAATATAACAATATGTCATAATATACATTGTGACTATTTATATATCCTTGTGCCCTATGAAGCACGGATTCGTCAAATATCCTCGCGTGTCGGTGTTCGATACGTATCTGACATGGATACGCTCAGATTCGCGAAGGATACGTGTCCATAGAGTATCTAAAAATAAAAAAAAATATCAAGACACGTATCGAATTCGTTTTCAATAAAATATAAGATATATAAATTCGTTTTCAATAAAATATAGGATATATAGATTCGTTTTTATGATAAGATAGATTTGTTTTCAATAAACACTCACTTATTTAAAGGTCACATCATACCAACTTACCATCACACCACTTTGACCCTCGAATAGCTGATACTTTCCGATCCATAACGTCACCGGCTGATGCTTAGTGTTACTGCCTCTACCGCCGTAGGTATGTTGTGAAGAACAAACAGAAAAAGGCTTACCTTTCTTTCTTCTTAGTTTCTTTTCGCTTATTATGTTTATAAAGAGAAGAGGATGTGTGAGTATTAATAGAGAAGATAAATAATGGGCTTACCTTTATTTCTTAACAGAGAAGAGAAGAAAGATGGTAGGAGAGAAGAAGAGGATTTACACTTATAATTTTATCATTTTTTATGTATTTTTTATTAATTTATACGCGTATCCCTGAACGTATCGTATCCTACATTTTAGAAAAAATGCGTGGCGACGTATCGGATACATATCATATCTGATACACATATCCGTATCTGTGCTTCAATGCTTGTGCCTTCCCTTCCCTTGTGCATTTTGCCTTTCCTATTTCTCTCGTGGCTCCCACCTTTAACAATAACAACACTACCCTCAAAAGCCATAATGCAAATGAAGGTTGGGGATGTGAGTGGTGTTATGTTATATTTTTTGGGATATATAAGTGTGTTATGAACATAATTTTAATTTTAATGTTATGGACATAATTGTCATAAAAATCACTAAGTAGATATTAAAGATTCTTTTTATTTTTATAATGAGCAAAATTAGAAATAAGGTAAGTGTGTAGTATCACTCTTCATGAAAAAGTTTAAATTTGGTAGGAGATTATTGCTCATAAAAGAATGTAAATTCAAAGGGCATATCTTCATGAAAGAGCATTAATTTCTAATAAATGATAATTATGTTCCCTATATCATATGCATCAATTAATGTACTTTTCTACCACCCATCATTAGAAATGTGAGAACTTTATGTTATAAAGAGTAATTGTGCATAAAAGTTTGAGTGACCAAATAAACTACATTTTACCATAAACATAAAGTCGAATACCAAGATAAACCACTAGTAAATTATCATTTCCTCATACTGTCTGTGATTATATCTATGTATGTTTCAACTGTATTATTTCTTGTGATGGCTAGAAAAGAATGATCTTTGTGGTATGGTGATTGTATTTATCTTCAAGTAATTCTCCAATTAGTTTTTCAACATGTTCCACTCCGCACAGATTCAAGGTGGATAGTGAATTAAGATGAGCAAAAGGTGAAGCTTGCATGTCTGAATTGGGTGTCCCATCATGATGATGTGGTGGATGAGGGACATAGCAAGCATCACATGGGAATGAAGATTAACTATCTCTAAATTGTGTCTCAAACTCTATCTCATTCAATCAAATTTTGACATATATTAAAAACATTAAGTAGTGAAAACTAAAGTTAAAATTGCAAACTTTTTATTATGTATCAAAAAATGATGAGACAAATTTGTGACACAATTTAAGGACAGTTGATCTCATTCGGCCCATGGATACGACTTTGAACGGAATGAAGTCCAAAACACACGAACTTCACAATGAAAAGGTTTACCATGGTCAGGTTGGAGGCTATGCATCAACCATATTAACATGAATGAAGAGTATTTTATAAGGTTGAGAGAGTATGAAGAGGGATGATAAATAAATAGAATATATTATATGGTTTCTCAAATTGTGGGACCAAAATTAAAACTTGGTGGTCCAAAAAGCATCACTTGTAAGGAGTGAGAGTGATACCATGCTAGCTAAGCAAGTAAGTCCTCACAAAAAATTGCCTTTCATATCTATGAAAGACTTTGATTTCCCTTTCTTTTGAAACCATCAATTTATTATGATAAATTGTAGTCTATGAATAAAATTGTGCAACAACAATATTATGGTTTTTAAAATCTTTACAATGATAAGTTTAACCACATAGTAGGAATCATAATTTATATTTTACATGGTGTAGGAAAGGTTTTCCATTCATAATGAATCTTCATGCAAGGCTTCCACTTTATAGATCTTAATTTCTATATCTATAGAAGTTTTTCAATCTTTTCACTAAGCAGCATACATATAATAATGTTTGTTATATATTTGGTATCTGTATCTGAAATAATAAGCTAAAGATAAATTAAAATTTGACATAAAATTGGTTACAATTTATAGTAAAAAAAATGGAGTATATAACTATGGTATAACACTGTAAAATATGTATAAATATCGGTAATACGGTTGCTTAAAAAATGAAACGGCGTGTCAAAATGTCTAAAAGTAGTGGAATTGAGAGCGAACCAATGAGAACTCGACAGGTTGCTCGTACTACCTCTCTACACCCTGTCTCCTTTTATTGGACAGAGATTAACCATTCTGGAGGATGTCTTCGGTACCAATTAGATATTTTTTTGGTTTTCCATGGCACCAGAGACAATTCTGTTCGAGCCAAAAATATCTATATATATATAAGGTTAATTTTTTCAACGAGTATTTATCCATTCATAAGATTGAACATAATATCTTACTTAATGAGAATTAAACATATAGAACTTGAACAAACACTCATTAGTGTACCAATTAGATACTGTGATATAAGAGAAATAAAACTTTTATAATATAAAAATTAATATTATTATATTATTTATTAAAATATAGTTGATTTTGGACATGGAAGAGAGTCTTAGACATTATTCACCCTCACCAATCATGTTCCCTCCTCCATTCTTTGAGTTTTAGTTACTTCTATATCCTTTTAAAATAATAGGTTGAGAGACATGATAATGTCTTTCAACGTGCCAAAAAAGAAAATATGGATCATGAGTTCTTGTTTAGCTTTAAAAAGATAAAGTTGACCACTTTACATATATCTTACGAGTCATTTATCCTCGTATCAGATACTGAATTCAACACATTGCCTATAACTTAACGGGTTTGTAAAAAAGAGTCTTATAATAACGTAAATAACAACAAACCTATACAAAGTACAAACCCTATATCGGAACCAATACGCATAGCATGTAAAGTTGATAACTAAGAACAGTAACCTCAGAAAAAGGAAAACTATAGGCCATTGTAGGCTTAGGGTTTGAAGTTTGAACCGCGAGCGAGGACAGAAAACCTAGAAGTTTGCAAATAAATAATTAAATTTTTATATCTAAAATTGAAATTATTTGGAAGAACAATTATGCATGCCAAAAAATGTAATTCCTTAATTAACAGATACCATTAATTAACAATTTAACAAAAGAAAAAATTCACATTATTTTACGAGCTAAAGCAAAAAGTCTGCAGAATTTGTTACCTATTCTTTATCTCTGGATGAATGAGATGGGAATTGATGCTCGCATGACATCATTTTGAATTGTACGGACAGAACGTGGCACATAAAGATATAGATTCGTGAGAGAAAAACTACGTTTGAAATTTATTATATCAACCCTATGTATATATATTCAATCCTATATATAATTTTGATGTAACAAAAATATAATAATGTTGAAGGACAAATTCTTTTTGGGGAAGGAGAATACTTTTGGGGGTTTAATTTCTTTCTCAAGAGGAAGACTTTAGGAAATATTTACATTTGATGATACTGTATATAAATATATATAGAATGATAGATCTGTTTATACCCAAGTTATACTAGTTATAATTTTTTAAATCTAACAGAGTAAATGAGTGAATAAAATAAGTGACGAGAGAAAAAAGAAGATGAATCTTATACATATTTATTTATCGAAAACAATTTGCAATCTCATTAATACTCTTATTTTACTTTAGAGAATACTTTTAGGGGTTTGTTTGAGAAATAGTATTAAACTCGGAATAGTCAATTACTCTATCAGGGTCCTTGGTCAATGAAATTTACAATAAAAATTCATAATATTAACTAACATTATATTATTTAAAGATTCTACACTTTAAAAACGTTATCATACATAATTTAACAACCATAAAAAGGTCTAATTACTATAAAATATGATAAATAAGTTAAAAATATCATCAACCAACTTGGATTTTATGTTTTAATTGCAACAAAAATACACAAATAAGTTTAAAAGAAGTATCCAACACGTCATATTTAATTCAACAATTATCAAAGAATGTTTAATTACTACAAAATCGTGGTGGACTTGTCTAACATGACATATTTCAAGACAAATATATTTATATTTTTTTTATATTATCATTTATAACTAAATTTTGATTAGAATTAAACTTTAATACACTGTCAAGATTTTAATAGTTGTCTTTATATACGTACGTTTTCACACAAGTCTTTCTCTTAGCAAATAAGCATATTACATTCAACTAATATTTAAAAAGGCAAATTACATCAAATTGTTAGTCATGAAAGAATTGTCTTTTAGGCCCTTCAACAACTTCAAATTGATTGTGTCTAATACCTCTAATTCATGTTTAGATGCAAATAGAAACCATCCTGATCGTGACATTTTGTTAGAATGCATATATTTAAGTAATTCAGTAACCAATAATTGGAAGACAACCAATTAGATTATAAAGTAATTACAAAGAACAAAAAAATTATGTTCTCACAACATAAATGATTCATTTTGAGATCATTAAGTATTATTATTTAGTTTTGTTAGATGTCAATACAGTTGAAAATTCATATAAGGTTGTATCTGCTTATTAGATAGATGAGGAACTATTTCAGAAAGTGCTAAGCCGACACATATAGCTTTATCTATTATAGTAGTGATTTTCATAACTTATTATGATACATCTAATTATTGGATATGACTATACAATTGTCACTTGGCTGCTGGTTTGTGACATAAGGTTAACATTGCTATATCTCGCTTAAGGAAACAATTCAGAGTGATGAAATGTTTATAGAGCATATTGATACAAACTCCAAGTTGTAGATCTGCTCACTAAGGGTTAGTTTGGGAGTTGGATTTTGGAGGGGAAGAGAGGGAAAGAGAAGGCTTGGGAGCTATGAAACAAGTGTATTTCATGGTTTCCAAGCCTTCTGTAACACCGCGAATTTTACGAATTTGAATTATAAGATTTTACTAATATTTTCATTAATTATATATTCGAATATGAATTTTTGGGAATTTTCGGTAAAGAATTAGACAAAACTCTAGTTGAGTTTTATTCTTGAAATTTTATTTCCGATTTTATGGTAAGTTTTGGTAATTTTTGGAGACAGTCGGTTCTGGACCACTGTCGGGCCGAAATCCGCCCGGTACGGCTCAAAACGTGTTTTTTGAGTTCCGTAACTCGGAATCGAATTCTGATCGCGCCGTTGGATTCGTAATTTAATTTTGAGTCAATATAGACTCTGAGTACACTCATACCTATTTTCTAAATATTTTTCACTCGGAATGCCGAAATCCGAAATTCTAATCGGATATTAAGATCGGGCGATTTATAATATCCGATCGAGTATTAGCCGATAATACTCGAGCATGTTTATCGCACGTATCCGTGAGGGGTCATTTCGCATTGGGATGCGAAAGTTGACTTCCATAAAGTAAACCTCACATCACTCAATCTCACCATTAGCCACCCTAGGAGAGCCACCCTAGGAGATTTTCATGATTTCTTAGGAGGGAAATGATTTCCCTCTCCCCTTAAACCCTCACACTCCCCACTTCACTCTATCACTTTAGCATTTTCAAAGAAGAGGTAAAAACCTATCTTCATTTTTCTCTCATTTCCCCTTTCTTCTTCCATCTTCAAACTTTGATATCTCAACATTCAACCAATGGATGTTGATGAGGTTTAAGTATGTTGATGAGGTTTAAGTATGTTGTTCATGAATATGTCAAGAACATATTCAACCGTTGAAATTTTCTAAAACGCTTTATAACTCATTTTCTCTTCAAAACCGAAAATGATGTGGTTCTTGAACTCATGAAAATATTTTGTTGAAAACATGAACAACTTGTGTTCATAGAGTTGTTATAATGTTGTATTACATACTTTTGTTGTTTTAGCCAAAGGGGATGATGATAAAATCAAAGGAACCTTTAGGAAATGTTTTGTAAAAATGAGAATGTATGTATTTCTATTTGTTTTTAGCCTTAAACCATGGCTTGAATCAAGTTGGAAAAATAGAAATCTTTGTTAAAAATGATGTTGAGGTTCATGAGTATATGAAGGTCTCATGAAACTCTTAAATGATACTTTGTATAACTTACTTTAAAGTGGTAAGATTATCAAAGAATGTTTTAAATCGGAATATGGAGTTTTAAGTATTTTGGTAACGATTTTAGAAATATCGGAAACTAACGAGTTTTATTATGGTAGTTACGAAGATTTCCGGCATTTGAACCTTGCAACCCAACCGAACCATAGGGATTTCGTAAAGCACGCTTCATTAAGGTGAGAGAGAACACATCGTGACATAGTGGTGTCCGAATATGACACCCGGATCTCCTAAACCATCTCAAAGGTTTTGGAGTTAACTTGGGTTTAAGAAACCCAAGATTTTTATGTTTGAATGCTTTTGAATATATGTGATTGTTGATGAAATGTGTTGAATATTGTATATGAATGTTGTTGTGAAATTTTCTGAGTGCAGGTGGTTGAAAAACCATGTTTGAATGTGTCTTGATTGTTGAAAATAACAAAAATTAGCATTCTGTCCAAATTCCAGTAGTCTGGGCGAACCAGGAGTCATCAGGGCGAGCTCGGGCGACCAGGGCGTCGTCGGGGCGAGCTTGGGCATATGTTATTCTCTTCTATAATGTGTATGTTCGTGTGAGAGTTTAGAGTCTTTATATAGAGTTTACAAATACCCTCTGAAGGTTTCTGAAAGTGTATGAGTTGTTTGGAGTGAAGAGATTTCGTTTGGAGTGAACACCTTTCACTTTGAAATCTGAAAAACACTGCCAACAGCTCT
>NC_032019.1:7225937-7227011 GCF_001865875.1 Lupinus angustifolius | reverse complement strand
GATTCAGCGATGGTCGTAGTGGTAGGGACGTTACCCTTTGAGTTATGATGTTGTGAACCATGTGATGAACCCGGGTAGGGTGTGTTGTGATATAAAGGTTGTGGAATGAGATCATGGCTTAGATGTGAAGTATGACTCCACAAAGGTATGAAAGCATTGTTTGTGCTTATGCCTTGTCTGGCAAGTATCCAACTTGAGGTCATGAACTAAGGGGGGTACCCTAGTAAGGATACATGATATCACTGAACAACGATCGATCGACCGTAAGAGGCTTGGTCATGTGACCGTCCAGGTGTATTCGGTGATGGGTTGTTGTGATTGAGATGTTACCTGGAACATGTACGGTTGACGTACTATCGGGTCCCACGAGAAGCATTCCTTGTCGGGAGATGGCTTACGGATGGGCTGATCATGTTTTGATTACTACATTGCATTCGACTCTGACTAGGAATTCATTGCATTGTGACCATGAAGTAGTGGGGAGGAAATGACGGGACGACTTAGAGCACCGTCTTGAGAGAGAGTCTGGGTGGGATGAGTCCATTCTATTCCTGGGGAGGTACCCTGTTGGATCGGACAGTTCTCACAAGCCAAACTAGGCAATCTCTGACAACCCCTGGATTGCATTCGAGATCAATGAGAGGGATGCCCATAAAGCGTTTGTACGACCTAGGTCCGGGTAGGACTGTTCCTGAGGGAACCGATCGATCTATTTTTAATTCCTTGCGAGGATATGTTATATCGGGTGGTACATAACGGCTTGGTACGGGACCTGTACTCTCGATTATTTCCGATTAGGATGTTGGATGGATATTGGTGTAAGGTGGATGATCATGACATACCATGCATACATTATCATTGTGGAAGTGAATTCCCACATGCGAACTACTATCATTGTGTATTTCTACGTTTATGTTTGTGATATGGTTATGAGTAGAATATTGATTATATGATTTGATATATTGATAATGTTGGAATAATTGGTAAGTTATGAATTACTTCATAATTTTGATGATAACTGATGAATCATATGTTTAAATATATTTTATGTCTGAGTGTAATATTCTGAGTAAG
>NC_032019.1:7177889-7225837 GCF_001865875.1 Lupinus angustifolius | reverse complement strand
TAGTTCCTCCCACGGTCATAGGACGTGGGCGGATTGTTTGGATGCTCCGTCATCCCGCAGAGCCCAGAGGAGCCGGGTTCTTGGAGGGGGTCCTTACAAGAAGACTCTGAGTCTAAGGATGTCATCTCCACCAAATTATGCCGCTGGGTTGTGGCATAACAAAGTGGAGGAAGAAGAGGAGGACGACAAGGTCATTGAGCTCATAAATGTGGAGAGTTCGGTGGAGGTCATCGACCTCGTGTTTGACTCAGAAGAGGAAGAGGATCCGAGTGAGGGGTCCAGCATTCCTGGAATCTTCTGAGTCGGCTTGTGGGATAGTCGATGTCCCCTTTTTGTTTTGATGGGGCTGTGATATGTGGATTTTGTATATGTTTAGTGGCGATGTAGTTTCCGCCTTTTGTTGATTTATTTTGTATGAACTAAAGATGACTTAACCGTTTATATGCATTGTGTTATTCAGGAAATTGTGAATCAGGTTAAGTTATCATTCGATAACGATAAGTTGATTTTCCGCATTTGAGTTACTTAAAGTGATGTCCCGGAAAAGGAAGGTTTTAAAAGGAAACAATTTTATACAATCTCTTGATTTAAAGGAAAAAAAATTTACCCATTTTTCCGCAATGTTTTTGAGAAGTATTTTTCGGGGCGTTACACCTTCCCTTTCCTTCCATTCCCCTCCAAAATCCAACTCCCAAACTAACCCTAAAGGTTTATCATTTAAGGTCTTTCAGAAGTACATTGCTCATATGAGTATTGTATCATTTTAGGATATTTTGGTTCAGTGGGAGTTGTATTTTGATGTTTTCTTTATAGACATGTTTATGGATATGGAGATGGATATATGTTTATGCAAAATAAGGTTTATGATTCAGTTTTACTTTGAAAATTAGTTATGGGATCTCACTAAAGTAAAAGAGAACCAATTGAAAATCAACATGTATAGATCACCTTCATATGATTTTCATGCTACACATTTCATGATTGATCTAATGTTATTTAGTTGTGTTAATATTAGTAATTATTGATTGATTTAGTTATGATTGATATAATGAAAACCACTTTGGTTCTATATATTGATATAATTATTGGACGAGATAAGGATATGTGTAAGATTTATAATAACATATTTTTGAGCCCATAATGTCCAACACAATATTTAAAATTACATATGTGACCAGTGAGAGATTGTAAGAAATTTTGCATCACACATGTAATGTTTAAATATATTTAAGATCATTATTTTAAGTAGACAAATTAAAGTGATCTAATTATAATGTAGATATTAAAAGTCTTATTTCTATTTATGATGGGTAAAATTGGAATAAGAAAATGAAGTAGCATCACCATTCATGAAAGGTTATACACTTCTTATAAATATGAGGTTATGGTCCCCACTCGTAGATACAATACAACACACAACAATATGAACCACAACATGTGAGTTCATTCCATTCATCCCATTAGAAGAGAAACTAAGGCTAAGAGTGATCTACAATTGGAAGATCAAATAACCTACATGTTCTACTATGAAGATGCATTTGCGTACAATGACAAAGGACAAGTTGGTAGATACATGATGAAGGATATGTAAAGTTCATTCACCATATTATCAATGAAAAATTAAGGTACATTTCCGCTCTAGTTTTATATTTTTCTCGATAATTTAATATGAAGGATTCTGACTATATATAATGACAAGAATATTATGTATCTTTACTATCTTTAGGTATAAAGCCTCTGCCGGTTAAAGTCCATCTATATTAAAGATTTTATCATACATTATGTCATGCAACAACTATTAATTATATATATTGTAGGAAAGGAACGAGTATTTTTCAAAATAGGTAGAGACCATTTGATTATATATGTTCAGATATTAATTGTGATTGCAAATACAGATACTGTGAGACATAACTCAACCCATTTTGTTTCACCAAAATGGTACTTCTTAATCTCTACATCGAAAGTTGATAGTAACTTTTGTTGGAGAAAAATGACAAGGTAAATATTTAACGAAAATGCAGAATGAAATTTATTTGTAGCTTTGGATGGGTACTGAATTACACGGTTGGAGTCCAGATTGCACACTAGAAAATATGAATAATGTATTGATAAGTCATTGTAAATTTGGTGTGAAAAAGATTTTTGTTCCTGACTTTGACACGATTTTGATGAAGACGCCAACATCACTAAAAAGAAGAAAAGAAAGAATACTTATAAAGACAAAGAAAATTAAAGTTTCAAGATAATTAGATTAAGTCTCTACAGGTACTTCTATGCTAAAACTCTTAAATATACAAAGTAATAATGTTAAAACTATTTTTAAAGAAAGTTGAAACACTTTAAAATACTTAAAGCAATTTTAAAAAAATAGTGTGTAACGCATTACTTCATCTAAGTAACAGGTTACGTATGTGAGAAAAAAATTATCCAACTTAAAATTGTTCAGAGTAATCTATTACTGTGTTTGAGTAACAGATTACTAGTTTTGAAAAGTTGAAAAGTTGAGTAACCGATTACTCAGATTGCTGTAATTGATTACTCTAATTTAATTTTAAATGAACAGTGGACAAAGAGTTTGGGTAATTGATTACCCAATGTCAGTAATCGATTACTGAGAGTTGTTGCATCAAATTTCAGATTTCAAAATGAAATGTTCTCACTCCAAACGAAATTTCTTCACTTCAAACAACTCCTACACTTTCAGAAAGACATCATGGGTGTTTGGAAAGTCTATATAAAGGCTCTAACTCTCACAACAAAATATACAACAACAAACAACTCTTATACAATTTCCAAAAGCTCTTAAACTTATTCTGAAGTTATTTCTCTACACTTTTTGCAACTAGTCCTTAACTTTCAAAGTTGTTTTTCTGAAGTTGATTAGGAGTGTTTCAAAGTTTTCCAAAGAGCAATATTACTTGGTATACATAAAGAGTTGATTGGATTGCAAGTTATTCTACTTTCATACTTGTAAAGACAATCTGTCATTTTTGTACATTCTTCAATATTGTTGTTGCAGAATGCTTTCGTTCACGGAGTGTGAAAAGAAATGGGATTAGAATCATTTGGAAATGTGTTTTCCAAGAGTGAATAAAGACTAGGAAGTGTGTAAGGTACATAGAAATCTCGGTGTGAGATATTGTAATTACAACTCATAATTCTTAGTGAATAAATGTCTTGTGTTACAAGAGTACTGGACGTAGCCTTCCGCGTGGACTAGAAGGTGAACCAATATAAAAATCACAGTGTATTATCTTCTCCCTTATCTCTTTTATTTTATCTTGATTATTTTTCTGCATATATTTTTCATTTCACGTTAACTCTTGATTTTGCAAAAAAAGTGACCATAATTTTTAAGTCAACTAATTCTTCCTCCTCTTAGCTGCAACCTCGCTCTTACATTTGGCCCACCCATTTGTAACAACCCCTTAGGTAATAGGTATCCATTGTCACTTTTTAAGTGAATTTGTTAGAGAGACGAATTCAATCCGATTAGGATTCATTCTACAAATTTTTTACAGCACATGTTCTAAAAGCTATATGTAATATTTTAAATTAATTCAACTTACAAAGAACTTAACAATATGTAACTGGTTTTATTAGTCTCATCATTAGATTCCCCGGTAGAATAATAAAATATGTTTTCATCTCATCTATCACTTCATTCTCTCTGAGATGATTCAGCATAATAAATATGAGCCTTATAATTTCTGAATGTAACTGATTCATTATATAACAAATTTCAGAATAATAAAAATGTGCCTTATAAACAACTTAATGATTGGAATTAAAAGTTGATTATTGATTACGTGATAGTTATGGATAATTATGTGTATGTATAATTTAATCTTAATCATTCAAATAACATTCAATAATTTATATTAAATGTTCTCAAATCTAACAATAATGTATTGTATATATATTTATGATGGACATTTATACATTTGGCTTTTTAATTAACAATATTATTTTTATATTTGATTATTATTCATAAATTTAAATTTTTTTAATTTTCAATAATTATTTATACTTGGAGTTGAAAAATATTTATAAAAATAGCTAATAATAACAGGATATGAAACAAAATCACTTGAATAGTAACTATAACTATATAATATATTCAAGTTAATTTTATAACTATATTTTTTTAATAGTAACTGTAACTACATAATAGCTGGAGCAATGTTTTTCTTAATCTGTTACTTCTCTTATAACTTTATTCTTTTGCCCAGTTTTTTTATAATTCTTTTTTTTGCAAAAAGTATAAAAAAAATATTTCGGCTTATTATAATTAGTTAAATATTTGTATTATATTTCTTTTATTATTATTAGGAAATATAAAAAAGTGATGACAAGGAAATAGAGAAAGGGAAGTAGATGAGTCTGTTGAATGAAGTACTTAAAAAATTAAGAAAGTGACGTGAACAATGATGTTACATTCTTACATGTGAAAATGATTTCTATTTTATTTTTTCTTGTAAAATTAAAGGACTTATTACTGTAGCATTAATTGGTGTGAGAACTGCATTATCTCTGGTGTGGTTTCTACTGCTTTATAAAAAGTACATAAATCTAGGAAGGAGATTTAGCTAAGATCTCATATTTCTATCTTCCACTAAGCATTCCTAGAAACCATGCGTGTATTACCAAACTAAGTGAGACATATCATAAGCTTACAAAGGAGAGGTATAAGAATTTTTTGCAGAAAATAGCTGTATAATAATATTTAATGTACAAAAATTCTGAAATAACAGATTTTTTTTTGTCATATCATAAGGTATAAAGTAATGGGTAGGGGAAAGGTGGTGCTGAAAAGGATTGAGAACAAGATAAATCGTCAAGTAACATTTGCAAAGAGAAGGAATGGGTTGTTGAAGAAGGCTTATGAACTTTCTATCCTCTGTGATGCTGAGGTTGCTCTCATTATCTTCTCCAACCGTGGCAAACTCTATGAGTTTTGCAGCAGCTCTAGGTACCTATTATATATTATATATGCTCATTTTTTGTGTCAAGTTTTGGGGAATTTTGTTTTCTGGGTCTGATTGCTTTTCGTTCATTGTTTCGTGGGTTGCTTAAAGTTTTTGTCTTCATGATGTAAATTTGGTTTTTCTTTTGATTTATTTGGGTGAGTTTGTGCATATGTTTCTCTCCAGGAGGCATGACTTTTTTTGGCTTTGTCTTGTCTGATTTTTTATGTTTTGATTCGTAGGGTTTGATGAAGGATGTGTTATTTGGTTCCTGTTTCATTTATTTAAATTTGTTTTTTTGGGTGTTTTTGTGCCCTGGGATTTTGATTCCTTCTGTTGTTGTTCTAGTCATGTTTTTTAACAGAAAATCACAGTCACAGTCTGTAGATCCATTTGCTTCAAAATATTAACTTTTTGATTGGTTTGTTCACTATAATGAATTGTCTCAAGTTAGTTCTTGTGTTCAATTCCACAGTTTGGTTTAATTTAACAATTAAAATAATCATTCCCTTTTATTTTATCTAAAAAAACTACACTGAGATCAAAGATTATTCTAGTCTCAATATCTTGGTAAAAAAATGTAACTTTCCAAATCAAAATAATAAATTGAAATCTTTAAATATGAATTGTTTTTTCCTTTAGTTTATGGTGCAAAAGAAAACGAGGTCTCATTCCGGGGGACATCTAAATTGAACTGTTCTTGCAATAAATTAATGGAAGGTTTTGATACCTTCCTTCATCTATAAAATACTTATTTTAAACCATCATTTCAGTATTTGAAATTGTGAGCACCCATAATATAATTTCCTGATTTAAAGAAATTACAACTTTATTTTCTAAAATTATAAACACCAATTCTATTAGCCTTTAAATCTGTGATTAATTTGTCAAATAGATCTTTAGGTTTAGAGTATAATAGTGCTTACATTAATAAAACTTAAGAACTAAGATAACTGGTGTGCTTATAGTTTCAGAAGCTAATACTACAATTTTCTTAACTCTTAAGTCAAGAAAATAGAAATTTACAACTTCAGATCCTAAATTTGTGTTTTTAAAACAGTTATTAAGGTCAGGATGATCATCATTGATAATTAATTAATTAATTCAAAAATCATCATACAAATATTGGTTCTGATTTTTGTTTGGAGTGTCAACATTTCATTGTGTTAGTTAGTTTAATTCCTTAGTTGATAAACCTATGTTTTGTCAATAACAATTATTTTATAAGCCAAATAATATTAAGAGAGAACTACATGTTATTAAAGGACAGCATAAATTTACAAGCTTATCAGTCAAGTAAACTCATACATCAATCACATAAAGGAATAAACATTTCCTGCTATAGTTGATATCCAACTCCATGATTTAGCATCATTCTTCTTAAGAGCGTCATAACTATTGTGACAAATTCTGAGAAGAATTTCTTGCATTCTTTTGATAACAATATCAATGTATTTATTCTTTTGATTCTGATCACATTTTACCCATAAGCCATAACACATCAAAAGGAAAAATAAACTTCAATATATTTGCAATCAATCCTCAAGGGTTATCAGATTTCAGTACAATGACATGCTTTAAATATAAAAGAAGAAAAGACAGATACATATTATATGATATATGTATGTCTATTCTTCTGAGGTGTCATCATGTAACTCTTCTTTTAGGTTTGACTGGTTTCTTTATTCTTAAAATATGTTTGTTCAACTTTTAGTTCTGTTATATATATCCTGGGATCTTATTGGCATGCATATATATGTACCATTGATTCTTGCACCCATCATATAAAGTATATTTTCCCATCTTTTTCTGGGAAAAATCAAACATCATAAACATAAGTTATTACCTGAAGCCGGTGTCTTATTGATAGAGGTACAACACTCATAGCTAAAATCCTATATCCATAGAGTAGTTATGCTGTGTCAAAACATTATCAGTTCTGTGAAGTACAGGTCTTAATTAACTGTAGAACTAGAAGTGAAACATAAAGTAGAGAGAAGAGTGAGAAACAACATGACAAGAGATTATTTGCATGAGTATGACAGGACAAGATCTATGTTTGTTTTATACTATAATAGATCTACTATAGATACAGCCTATGTCTTGATTCCTGTGTTAAAATGTAGAATGGAGGATGGGTGTGATTAAGTGTATATATTTCTTTAATGAAGGTATTGTTTTCATTTTATGGATAATGGGTTAACTCTTTTGGATCATGTTATTGTTCTCTCGATAGTACTTTACCTTGTATCAAATTTGGGATCCAACAGATCTTTTATACTACTAGATATGTAGTGGTTTACATATATGAACACAATTATAAATTTTCTTTTAATAATTGTTTTTAATATATATTTTAGAATCCTTATAACCATAGTTGTAAATAAAAACTTTGGATGAAAAATCTTAACCTTAAGAAGAAAGTTACACGATCTAATATAAAACTTTATCCATCTTGAGAGTGCAAAAATATTTTATTAGATGTATTCTTCATTATGAAAATTTACTTCATCCCAAATTTGTATTGGTTACCTTCAAAAATTGAAGGATTAAGTTGAGTTCATATATATAATGTGATCCCCAACATCATTAGATAGCTTAAAAGCTTGTAATTAATTAATTACTATTACTTGATCTAGCTTATAAGTTTATAGACTAAGCTTATTGGTTACCTTTAAAAGCATGTCGTTTTGGCTATGAATGGTAATAGGCCCCTAGCCCTGATGGATTTGGAGGAAGCTTTTATCATGAATTTTGGGACATAGTAGGAAAGGATGTTAGTAACTCAGTCATCCAATTTTTCACTCAAAGTTGGTTGCTTCTTAACTTAATTAAACTCAAATAATCTCATCCTGATTCCTAAATCGAAGGGGGTTGAAAAGGTGGAAGATTTTAGACTTATAGTCCTTGCCAATTTCTAATTCAAGATTGTTACTAAAGTGTTGGCTGATAGGTTCGCAATCCTTGCTCCTAGGATCATCTCCACTAAATAGAGAGGTTTTATCAAAGACAGAAAAATTCAAGATTGTATCAAACATTGCTTTAGAAGCAATCAATCTATTGGGTCACAAATCTTTTGGTGGTAACCTGACTGTAAAGCTTGACATCAAGAAGGCATTTGATACTTTGGATTGGAACTTTCTGTTAGATACTCTCCAAGCTTTTGGTTTCAACCAAAAATTCAAAAACTAGATAAGGTCATTCTTCACTCTGCCAGACGTTCAATTACTTTAAATGGTCAAAATGTTGGCCTTTTTAAGTGTTGTAGAGAGGTTAGGCAATGATGACCCTCTCTCTCCTTTGTTGTTCTGCATTGTAGATGATGTATTAAGTAGAGGAATCTCTAAACTGTATAATGATAGAAAAATCAGCTCCATAACTGGTCTTAATCTCCTTCAAACTCCTACACATGTCTTATATGCAAATGACATACTTATCTTCTACAAAGGAATTAAGCAGGAGCTTTAGTGTCAAAAGAATTTAGTGGTTCATTATGCTCAAGCATCTGGTCACTATATAAATGTCAACAAGTACAAATTCTACACTGCAAATGGATCAACTAGAAACATTGCTAGGCTAACTAACTTATTGGGATTTTCTGCTCGCTATTTGCCTTTTAATTACCTAGGTGTCCCTCTTTTTAAAGGAAAACCCAAAAAGATTTTTTTGTAGCCCATAACAGATAGAATCATATCAAAGTTGGCCTCTTGGAAGAGTTCTTCTTTTTCTATCATGGGCATGGTGGAGCTTGTCCATCATTCAAAGTATGCTTGTTTGTAGTTTTCATATTTACAATTGGCCCATTTAGTTAGTGAAGATTCTAGATTTCAAAATTAGAAATTTCATTTGGTCTGGTGACACAAAGGTTTTAAAGCTGGTTACAGTGGCTTGGAGCAAAGTATGTACTAATTATTCTGAAGGAGGTTTAGGTATAAGATCAATTAAAAGGGTGAACAAGGCTTCCCTTCTCAAATTAGCTTGGCATATGATCTCCTCCAATAATGAGTGGGCTGTCTTCTATAGAAAGAGATTTGGTTGCACTAGAGACACCCTTACTAAGTACTATTTGTCTTCCACTTGGCCTGACATCAAAGAGAATTGGGCTCTTGCTAACCATAACTTTTATGGCTAGTTGGAGATGGTACAAAAGTTAACTTCTGGAAAGATTATTGGTTGGGAGAGTCTTTAGTGGAATGCTTGGAAATCCCTGTTCAATTTCAGCTTGTTCTGTCTACATCAGTCTCAGATTTCATTCAAGACAGTAGCTGGATAATTCTTAGCTTCATTGTTAATCTATTCCCTGAGGTCAGTAGGAAAATTGCTTGCACCATCATATCTAATAAGAGGGACAAGCTCATCTGGACAAGGTCAGAGTATGGAGTTCTTGATTTAAGATATGATTTCTCTTCTATTCAATCTGCTACCTCTGGCCCAATTTGGTGCAAGCATATCTGGTCTAAGTCGATTCCTCCTTCAAACTTTTTCCTTGTTTGGAGGTTCTTCCATAACAAATTGCCAACTGACGAGAATGTGCAAAAAAGAGGTTGTAGTTTGGTGTCAATGTGCAGTCTTTGCAAATTCAGTATGGAGAGTTCTGAGCATTTGTTTCTCTCTTGTAACTTTGCTTTATATCTTTGGATATGGTTGAACAACTTATTTGCAATCAGTTCCAATTTCTTGGTCTGCAATCTAAAAGGTGGCTCCCAATGGAATGAGGTGCTAATTGTCTCAATCATTCATACATTAAACTCTATATGGTTCTGTAGAAACCAAATTAGATTTAATAACAAAAAAAAATCTCTTTAGCTCAAGAAGTTGCAAAAATCAAAAGGCAAACTTCCATTTCGGGTAATGGTTCTAAAGCAACTTTCTGCTCCTTAATTAAGGAATTCTTGCAGCTAAAAAGTCTGAAGATTAATCCTAAAGTGAGCAAGGCCCATAATATAGTGGAGGTGATCTGGAAGACTCCTTCACTAGGTTGGATGAAGGTCAACATTGATGGAGCTGCCCATGGCTCTCCGGGGCAAGCAATGAGTGGATGGATTTTTAGAGACTATTGTGGATTTAGCTTACTGTAGAGGTTGACTTTCTCTGTGGTTGGAGTGTGATTCCACAATGGTGGTGGAAGTCTTTAAGGGGCAAGCTAGTATTCCTTGGAAGTAGAGGTGACAATTGGATGAATTTGGATGGATATGGATTTGGATCATAATGGATGGGTGGAAAGTCATCTACCAATCCATATAAATCCATAAAATCACATTTCTAAACTATCAAATCCATCAATATCCAATGGATTCCAATCCATCCATTTCATTCATATATCCATTTTAATGGATTGGATGGATGAATATCCAATCCATTTTTAAAAAAAAATGAATTAAAGCATTTTTGAAGGATAAAAATCCTTTTAAAAATTATTATTTAATAAAGTATTTTTAAAAATCAATTTAAAAAACATTTTTAAAATGTGTTTTTTCTTAAATGTGTTTTTTTCAAAACACTTTTTATAAAATCTCAGTATTTAAATTTACATGTGAAAGCTCTGAAAGGCAACAATGGATGTGAGGTTAGAGATATTGTATTGTGCAATCATGCATTTTTTTATTGTACTCAATCATGACACAAAATGTTTTATCAATTCTTATTGAAACTTTTTGGAATGCTTTGATAAAAAATATAATATTGTTGAAGGAATCCTTTTGTTAAGAAAAGAGTAGTTTATATCACTAATATCAAAACTAGTTCGTGTTGGTTGATTCAACTGGTGAATCGGTCTTAATATCGCTACGATACAACATTTATAACGGTCATGCAATTATACTCGTAAAAACCGAACATATTAACCGGTTTTCAATTGAACCGTACTGGTCATATCGACCGATTTTCAATTGAATCGTACTGTCATACCAGTTGCTTTCATTTAAAATTACATTTTTAATGAAAATGATTTATTTTTACCAAAATATTTGTATAGATAATCAAACACAAAACTATTATAATTTTTATACATCTAAAACATGGTCTACAATATACATTTTTTAACAAGTGGTATAAATAAAAATAATTATTGTCTTCTTTATTGATTTTTCAACATTAATATTAGTATAAAATATGTGAATATCTAACTTCACTGGTATGCGACTTAATAGTGAATCAATGGTTGAACCATCATACAAGTATATCACTACTCTGATCGGTTTGATGACCGGTACCATATTAATAACATTAGTTTATATTTTGCATGTTGAGTTTGCATAGCAAAGTTGGGTCTACATGTTACTTTGTGGGAAAAATAATTGTTTTTATTTTTTTTGTATGGATTGGATATTCATTGGATATAATGGATGAATTTGAATCCACCCATAATCAACACTATTCATTAGATTATGTTCATTTAAATTCATTAGCTCCAATGGATGGATTTAGATGGATTGTGGATTGTGGATAATTTTGTCACCTCTACTTAGAAGCTTCAAAGTAGAATGGGCCCTTTCCAAAGTTAAGTTAGCCTCCATAAATCTAGTGATATCTCATATATTCAGAGAGTGCAATACTTGTGTGGATAAATTGACAGCTTTTAGTATTAGGTTTAAGTGTAATAATTGGTGGAATGTTATACCTAACTTCATCAAGGTTGATATTTACATAAATAAATCGGAATGAACTTTCGAATTATAGGTTCTAATTTTGATTTTGGTGCTCTTGTATCTTGGTTTGCTCTTTTAATATATCAGTGCAGTAGCACTTTTGTTTAAAAAAAATACTTATCAAATAAATAGCATTAGCTCTAAACTTTTACCTATATAGTTTATAGGCTTTTAGATATATTATAAGCTTCTAGATTTGCTAAATAGAGCTATAGTGTGTTTGTTAATGTCAAGAAATAAACTAGTCCATAATCTTATTTGATAAAAAATAAGCTAGTGTTTGACAAGAAAGGTTATGCACTAAGATAATAGCTTATTAGACTATTTGATATACGTTATGAATTATATATTTAAGTTGTCTATTGTGGTATTAAACAAATTAGCAAGCAGAAGTTATTATTTTGGCTTACTTTAAAATTTTGAACAGTTCAAAATTTATTTTGTTATTATTAGAATTTAGAAATGATTAAATTTTGGATGGAAAAGTGGTGGATTTATATAGTTGGACTCTCACTTTTTTGTTTTTAATCAGCAAAGAAAGAAAATTCTATAAACGAGGACATAAAAAACACCCTAAAACTACAAAGTTAACATTGTTTGATGGAATCAATTACCCATCAGAAAAGGAGAAGTTTACTCCTACATTTTTTGTCTTTGATAATTAACCATGCTTTCAAGTCTCTTTATTTCATTGCTTGAGTTTTATTATATATATATATATATATATATTCAGTCTCAGAGCTCCCTAGTTGGGAGCTTTGTATGCACTTTTACAAGTTAATATTGAATACATATTGTGCTTTGTTGAATAAATTGTTTTGTTTATTAAAAAATAAGTTCATCTTGGATGAGACAATGTGCTAGTGATTTATATTACTGAGTTATTTGTTTATTCAAATATCATATCAAATTCAATTCATCATAACACTCAACCTTATATCTTCAAAATTGCTATTAATCCACGTATGTCAAACTTGTTAATTTCCAACAACTTCTAAGCATATTGTAATATTGTTAACCAGTAAATCAATCAATAAAATATTAAATTAAGTTACCACAAATAATTATAAACGTTATCACCCACAAAGAGTTGTGTGATATTGAATCACAACAATAATTATTTTTCCAACTGAAATTTTAGGTTTTTAAAGTTAGTTAATTGTGGTTAAAAGAATGATTAAAAGATAAACAATGATTTAATGCAATAAAATGTGTTGGGATTAGATTTCATTTCCCAACTTGTCAATATCCAACAATTCAACTTGCTAAAAAATTACTAAATCTTAACTTCCTCAATATCATTCCTATCTAAAATCATTAGCATCACAATGACAAGACTATCATCTCACCAAAAGTCATTTCCTTGAGTATTTGGTGAAACAAATCAAAATGAGACCGGCCATTAATATCACTAGTCGATATAACTCTATTCTTAAATATTATAACCACTAGATATTATGTTCTAGTTCTAGATAAAAAACACAATTCTCATCACACATTCAAAATTAATGGTCATACTCTAGGTGATTAAGCTGAAGTGTTTATTATGTAAAAGAACAAAGCATAGAGAAAACGATAGGATAAGTGCATTAGCTCCCAAGTAAGACATGATGGACTTCAAGGTTGTTATGCTTCAATCTCCAAACCTCTTTCTCTTGCAGGGTAAGAACTCTCAAAACGGTTCTGGAATAGTTCCCTAACTATCCAATAGCTTCCAGACACAAAAAGTGATCAGCAATTGAAGTGTTTATACTTTTATACTTTCTTAAAGTCGAGTATTACATGCATACACGACAAATAATTTTGGTTTTGTGTATCTAAGAAATAATGAAGCATGTGTAATCATTTGAATGAGAGAAATCAGTGATGGTATAATAAAGATGTTATGTGAGGTTAGGCAGATACCAGATTTGAAGAAGATTTTTGGGACATTACAGACCAAAGGATTTAGCTATAGAGCTGATGAGAACATTGATATTCTTCGAGTACGCAAAGGTGACCTGATTGTGATGAAGGGTTGAGAACACTTAAAAGTTGGAGGGAGTACAATTGTAGGTAGAGTTGCTTGAGTAGTTGAAGAGATTTCAGTAGACTCAGACCATGATACTAAAAAATTATGGCACATGCATTTCGGTTATATTAGTGTGTGACATGACATAATTATGCAAAAGAGGAGTGTTGAGGGGAGTCAGCAAATGCAACCTAGATTGTAAAAGTGTTGTGTGCTTAGGAAACCAACACGAGTTAGTTTCTAGGCTTACCAACACAGGACTCAAGGCATTCTAGATTTTGTTCACAATGACGTATAGGGACTCACTCAGGAACCATCCCTAGGAGGTTCTAGGTATTTCGTTACATTCGTTGATGACTTTTCTCAAAAGGTTAGTGTATATTTTTTGGAGCATAAGCTACAAGTCTTTGTCACGTTCAAGGTTTGGATGGAAAAGATAGAGAACCAAACTTGTAGAAAAATCAAATACCCAATGTTAGACAATAGTATGGATACAAAGACTCACGGTTTCAAAATGTATGGAGGAATATGGCATTCAAAGACATTTCTTAGTGAAGAAGGCTCCTCGGTAGAATGGTGTTGTAGAGAATGAATATGACTCTTATAGAAAGGACAAAATGTATGAGAATAAATGTTGGACTCTCTAAAAGATTTTGGGAAAAGACACTTAATATGATATACTATGTCATCAATAGATCACCACGAGCTTCATTTGGTGGTAAAGTTGCAGAGGAAGTATGGACAGGTAACACAGTCAATTACAACAATTTGCGCATATTTGATTGTCTTGCTTATGTACATGCACCTAGTGATGAGTGGTCTAAACTTAATCCTAAGTCAAAGAGGTATATCTTCATAAGATATCCCAAAGGTGTGAAGGGGTTCAAGTTCTAGGATCCAGTTTCCAGAAAAGTTGTGTTGAGCAGAGATGTAGTGTTTGATGAAGATTTCATGTTAAAACAGTTAGTTTTGACAAAGTTACCCAAGCTAAATGGAGAGACTTTGGGATCAAATATGATTCCAGTAAGCAATGAAACGATTAAAGTGAATGAAGGCAATGAACCATGCACTAGTTCAAGTCAAGAACATGATGGTTCTCAAGCGGAGAGTTCACACGTTTAGGAGTATCTAATCGTTAGAGAGACGGGGATATAAGTTCTATCAAACCTCCAAAAGGATATGGCTTTAATTGCTCTCCATATCAATTCGGGAGATTCATGTAGCTTTCAAGAGACTATAAATAGTCAGGAGAAAGAAATGAATGGATGTCATGATGGAGGAGATAATGTCTTTACACAAGAAGCAAACTTAGGAGCCTGTCTCATTGCCTCAGATAAACATGCAGTTTGGTGCAAGTGGATGTATAAGAGGAAGTCAAAAATATCAGAAAAAGAATGGGAAAAGTTTAAGGCATGTCTTGTAGCAAATTGATATTATTAGTAGAAGGGAATTGACTACGATGAGATTTTCTCTCCAATGGTGAGACACACTTCTGTCAGGGTAATGTTTACTTAGGTAGCCAACTGAGATATGCACTTAGAACAAATGGATATGAAGACTGCCTTTCTCCATGGTGAATTAGAGGAGAAAATTCATGACACAACTATAAGGATTTAGTGCAGTTGGACAGAGTCACTTGGTTTGCAAGTTGAAGAAGCATCTATGTTGGTTGAAGCAGTCTCTCAGATAGTGATACAAGCGGTTTAACACTTATATGTTGAAGCTTGGTTATAAGCACTGTGAAAGTATGATTCTTGTGTTTATGTGAAAAGCCTTGATGATGACTCTTTTAATTTTTTTGCTACTTTATATAGATGATATGTTAATTGCTGCTCATCATTTGAGTGATATCAATGAGTTGAAAGTCAGGTTGAGCAAGGAGTTTGACATGAAAGATTTAGGGGTTGCTGGGAAGATTCTTAGAATTGATATTCACGGGAACAAGGGAGCTAGAAAACTTTGGTTCTCCTAGCAAATGTATGTTGAAAAGATCTTAGAGAGACTTGATATCTAAGGCGTTGAGCACTCCATTGGCAAATTACTTCAAACTTTCCCTAGATTAGTGTCCAAATACAAATGAAGAAAATAAATATATCTCAAAGGTTTCATATGTTAGTGTAGTGAGCTGCTTGTAGTATGATATGTTTGTGTTAGACTGGACTTGGCACAATCAATTAATCAAGTATGTAAGTACATGTCGAACTCAGCAAAGTAACATTGAGAAGTAGTCAAATGGATTTTTATATATTTGAACAAGTCTCAATATCATATTTGGTAGCCAACAAAGTGAGCCTTCAACGATATGTAGGAATGGCAACGAGGTGGGTTGGGATCGGGTTTGCACATACCAAACCCAAACCTGAACCCCAACTCAACGTGGTTGGAAATAAAGATATCATCTCTGAACCCGAAAAAATCCTAAAATTATAAATGTACTAAAGAAAGTATGATATCATTTTCGTTTAATTTTTATCTAACATTTCAAATTTTTCTTGTATTATTTCATTTCTTTCATATTTGAAGATCCAATAGTATGTAAAGTAAAATTAGAAATTAAAAACAATGGGCACATTATAGAAATTTCAATTTTAAATTGAATTATATTACTTCGAGGCGGGTTCGGGTTAGGGTCTTTGCTCTATCAAACTCGAACCCGAAAATTAAACCCGGACCCGAACTCAATCACATCGGGTTTTCCCCGTTAAATTCAGGTTCGGTTTGGGCGGGTACCCACATGTTCAGTTTGAATTATCATTCCTAACAGTATGTTGATTTAGACTATACAAGAGATTGGATGACGGAAGATCCAAAACATGGTTTGTCTTCACCCTTGTAGGTGAGCCAATCATATGGAGATTATCATTCTAGCTTGTTGTTGCTATGTCCACAACTGAAGTAGTGTATGGCAGCCGGTGAAGCTTCTAAGGAAGCCTTATAGCTTATGGGGTTGGTAAATGAATTAGACATTAAGCAAGGTAGAGTTTCTTTGTATTGTGCAAGGGAGAGTGATATCTTCTTGGCAAATAACCAGACATATCATGCTAGGACCAAACATATTGATCTGAGATTTCGGAAAATTATAGAGGTGGTAACTTGTGGGTGGATGCTATTGCAGAAGGTTCACACTTCAGAAAATGCAATTGATATGTTAATCAATTCGGATACCATAGACAAGTTCACGTATTGCTTGAGCTTACTGAACATTCATTAATGTTGGATTATGGAGCGCCTTCAACCCAACAGCGGAACTTGAAGATTGACGATATACATCAAGGTGGAGATTGTTTTGCAATTGCTCATATTCAATGGATTGGGTCTTTTCTCTTGATAACAATAATATAAGTTATGAGTTTGGGCTGATGTAAAACAGTCAGGATAGAAGATGATATATTCATGTGTTATGTAAACCTAATGTCACAAGGAGAACTATAGCCACAAATACAAATCTTAATTCTCCAATACATAGTATGAGTCTCACAATGCTTCCGAGGACGTAGACATAATTGGCCGAACTTCGTTACCAAATTTTATGTGTTATTATCTCTTCTCTACATTCTCTTTCAAATTGTTGGCTTATTCCTAACATACACAACTTACCACCTAATACTTTGTCTTCTCTGATAAATCTACTTGGAGAGAGTGAATGCAATGAGACTACTGAACCTGAAAGCTTTGATAGAATCACTAAGCGAATGACCTTGGTAGCAAATTTCTTGAGTTGAGTGGAATAGCCTTAGTTGTTGACATTGATGCAATGAGATATTTTTGTTTAAAGAACTCACTCAAATTATAGTCTAAATAGTATTAGCGTAAACTTCTAGGGTCAAAAATTATTTAAATTGTCCTATAAATTAAGGTCAGTTACGCATTTAACAAATATTCTTAGGTACTATATTATATGATTTTGTTTATGTATACTTAATTAATTGCTTTATCCTTTCATTTTTCTGAAGTACTTATACTAGTGTGCTGACTATTGATTTTAGCATGGGGAAGACACTTGAGAGGTATCACAGATGCAGTTATGAATCCTTGGAAGTACATAACCAACCTGCAATGGAGACACAGGTGTTCATTCATCTTCTTTTGACATCTATAGGTTTTCAAGAGATCCATCAAGTTAGAAAATAAATAAAATTTTTATGCATTATCACATGATGTTGTCTACAATTTGTGTTTAAAATGTCTTTAGATTTTAACATAATAAAGACCCGAAAGCTGAATTTAAAGAAGAGATTGTTGAGTTTGGTTGTGGATAATGTAAAATGTCTCTGACCAGGAAGATAATAGGAATATGGTTTAAATTAATTTATTTAAAATTATATTATTTTACATCTTAAAATCTTGACCCTTAAAAATGAAATTGCTATGTGTCATAATCTTATCATAGCACTAGCCTCTCCATTGGAGAGGATCCGGACTTAAATTAAAATGTCTTTTTATCAATTCAAATTTCTAAATTTTTTTTAGAAGCAAAACACAATTTATTAAATTAAAAAGAGAATAATAAGCTATTGGTTCAATGGTTGGCAAATTGAATCTCAAGACATTCATTGTGATATATACAGGCTAATCATTGGTAAAAACAATTGTTAAAAGGGCATAACAAGTTAAGTGAGTAATTTGAAGGAGAAAGATTTGTTGTTCTAAAGTATGTTCCAAACTAATGACAATGAAAGAAAAATAAAAAAAAATAAATATTTAATTTTTTAATTGACATGATATATTTTTATTGATTTAGCATATACTTTGGGATATACTTTGGGACAACACTCATGAATTTCAGAACATGGTGATCTTCTAGGATAATAAAACCTGAATAATTAGCTCAACGGTCAAATTACAATCAAAATTTCTTAAAAAATGTTGATTCTTCAAACTTTATTTTCAGGCTTCAGATGTGTTTTTGTATGTTATTTAGATTACCTTTTTGAGTGTGTATGTATATTAGTGTGGAAGTCTTGTGTAATACTACACCCTTTTGTAGAAGCGATACCAAGAGTATCTCAAGCTGAAATCAAAAGTTGAGGAATTACAACGTACGCAGAGGTAAATCTTCAGTACATCCTTTAAATTTTTCACAAAATAAGCTAGTTGAACATGTTTTGGTTATAACTTGGATGTAAATAAATTATATTTTGATCATGTAGAAATTTCCTTGGGGAAGAATTGGAGCACTTAGATATCAAGGAGCTTGAGCAGCTTGAACGTCAGCTGGACTCTTCATTAAAGCAAATCAGGTCTAACAAGGTATGTAAATTTAGCTAACATCTATTGTGCCAAACTTTGTAATACTCGATGTACATTCATTTCATATTGGTCAAGAAAATAAAACTGAAGTTAAATAGGTATTAAGTTTTTATTTTGTTATCAATGAAAAGGGGTTGATAAGTAAAATGGTAATACTTGAGACAACATATTCCCTCTTGAAATAATTAATTATATGTCACGTGTAAAGAGTCATAAGTTGGTCAGATAGTGGAGAGTGAGGATGTAAGAAATGAAGTATAGGAAGTTGTGGGTTCGAGTTCCACCATCAACAAAAAAAAGAGTTATAAGATAGTTTGATAAGTTGAGAGTGAAGTGTTACCCACAACAACAAAAATACTAACAACTTTATGTTGCAAGAGTTTGTTATATGTCTTGTCCTTTATGCTAATATTATTATTCTTGGTTCTTCATGCAAAGGAGAAAGCAAGAAGGATTTAGTTATAGGAAATTCTTGTGTGCCTACAATGTACATGGAAGGTAGAGAGAGCTCTATGGGAACCATAGTTGGAAGGGAGATTTGTTCTCTCGGATCATATCTCATATGTTGTCTCAGGCTAATAAAAACATATCGTATCAATTAAAAAATCAAAAAAATTATTATTATTATTGTTGTTTTTGCTTCGTTATCATTAGTCCATGATAATATATGAAATATGATCTGGGACAATAGGTCCATGTTCTCATCCCATATGGATTCCATAAGTATTGTGCTATTGGAGCCATATCTTGTGTATATACTTCAAAATTTATGGTTTTATTTTTCTTCTTTTCTTGCTTGAAAGGAGAACTTCATGAATAGTGTTTACATTGAAAAGTTCATACAGTATGGTATTCTTGATTGGTTAACTTACCATGTACATGACAAAGGACATAGAAGCCGTATGGAACATGGAACACTTGAATTCGAACATAGTAGTGTTCCATTGGAGCCATCATATATGATGAAACCGACTCCTCTATGGTACTGGAGAGTACTACAGAAGATCCTCCCATATACAACATATTCTGATTTCTCAAATTAGTGTAAAAATATACACAAAGCAATGCTGTTAATCGTGAAAGAATCGCTCCATGCCCAAACTAGAAACTATACTCATATATTAAGGATGCATCACTTGCTATATTATCATCACAAGATGGAGTAAATATGATCAACAACATAATTAATCTTGATACTATATCTTGGTCCAATACATTTAAAACAATATATTATTCAACTTGCCCAATTTTATCCCACTGAACTTCTTTATTTCCACACACTCATTGCTGAACCATAAATTTAGTCATCTCATGACATTGTATATAAAGTCTCTCTATCCAACTCTCTCTAAGAGGCCTGCAAAAATTAAGTGTCATATTCTCTTCAATCCTTTATATATATATATATATATATATATATATATATACTTCAGATTCACATATAACAGAACTAGTCATGCATTAAAAGAGTGTTACGTCAAGCTCTAATAATGAACATTTGATACATGTTTACCTGGCCAAATATAGTATCAGAAGCATATTTAGAAGAAATATTTCTGGCACAACATATGCAAAATAAGTTACTCAATGTGATTGACATCAAACTCTTAAGATTATATACTAGATTATTATTATGATATAACTCCAACAAGATTTTCTCATTTATTTGTTCCTTGTCTCCAGACACAACATATGCTTGATCAACTGGCTGATCTGAAAACTAAGGTAAACTGTGTTTTGACTTTCTATTTATATTGTTGGAAAAACAAAAACCAATTTTCCTCCGTTATGTTATGTATATTGGACACTTGCAGATATAGCAAGGAGATAAATGAAATAGAGTAAAACTACAAAGATAATACCAATAATTTTAATTTAGAAAAACATCATAAGATTGAGAAGTAAAAAACTGTAAAACTAGTCAAAAAATGATCCAATAATTGTTTCTGACTCAACGACATTCTATTTCACCCGAGTATGATGGGATATAATGTCTATGTAGTCTCTCACTAAGAATAGTATAGTCTTATTCGAATAGAGATCCTCTTCAGTACTCAACGTATAGGGTTGGAAATGAGCCGAACCTATTCGAACCAGAGTTTAGCTTAATAAGAATTTGCTTAGCTTGAAACTCGACTCGAGTTTGATACGAGTTATTTTTTTAACTCGAGTTCGACTCAATTAAAGTTGCAAATTGTTCGGTTAAGTTCGAATTGGTTCATTTGGACAACTCAAATAATTGATTCATTTTTTAAAATGCTACAAAAGGTTATAGATATATAAATATAACTTTGTTTATATATAATAACAATAAACATAAAAGAAAATGCATGGGTCATGGTATAATAACGATAAACATAAAAAATTAATTTATATATATATATATAACTACTCATGTGAGAACATGCGGTATTGTGAGAAATGAGAACACTTAATATATATCATTGGATCTTGATTGAATGGTTAAGATTAAAAGATACAGTCACAGGACTATCATGTGATCAATAACTAACTTTCAATCCTAACCATTCATGATTGGTTGTAATACCCATATTTATTGTTCTCATAATTTTTATATGAGAACTGCTCTCACTTGAGTAACTATATATATATATTGAGCTAGCTCATGAACTTAACGAGTTGAACTGTAAAAAGCTCAAGTTCGACTCATTTATTTAACGAGCTCAAGTTCTGCTATTTTGGTTCATGAACCAAGTTTATTGAGCTACATAACGAGCCGAGTTTTGAATAAATATTGAGTTGGTTTAGTTCATTGTCAACCCTATCGATGCAGATCTTGACATATGGCTGAGGGAAAATTAATTGTCAAAAATTTAATTATTTTTTAATAAAAAGATTAAAAAACTTCAAACTCTCTTTTCCCTTCATATTCCAGTAGTGGAGGGTTCATTATTGGAGAAGATCTCAACCCAATCTTACATTATGATGAATATCAACTCTATGGTGTTCTTCTCACATGTTTGTCATTTTTCTCTTTCTTACACGTTCTCTTTATATATAGTTAATGAGAAAAAGTTTTTTCATGAAGAGATAGTGGAGAATTAACCATCATAATATTTTTAAGACACCTTAAAAACATTATCTTTAACTTTTGTAGATTGGACTTCATAGTTTTCAAGAGTCAAAGATAATTCCAAAACTTTGGAAATATTATTGTAGAATATATTCAATGAATTACCTACTAAGATTTGATGATCATATGTTTATATTCAATGGATCCTCACCAAGATTCAACGGTCATGTTCTCCCATTAATTAAGAAGATATTCCTAAAAACTTTCCACTTCTAACTTAATTGAGGGGAATCATAAATCTTGCTCATTTTTAAGCATATGTTAGGTTTTTGACTGAAATTGTCTTGGTTAATATATCATATTAGTTGTCATTGGTATGAATATTCTCTAGCTGCAACTCACCATTCTCCACAATATTTTTTATCCAATGATAAAGTAATTAATGTACTTTGTCCAAAATATATCTTTCATGGAAGATATCCCCCCTCGTATATTTTATCTCTTTGCTAGCTTCAGATGATATAACGGATTCTGCTTCACTTGTTGATAACGTATTCTACTTCACTCAGAATATACGTCTCTAGCCATATTTGCCCATGTGTGTCCTTCCAACTTAGGGTTTTAAATACCAAAACATAAAAATCTCTTGATAGTTACCCTCAAATATCTCAATATTCCTATTATTTCTCAATATACTTTCTTTTTATGATAGTCATATCAACTTATTAGAATGATATATGTCTATCCTCATTCCAAGGATTTGTTTTGTAGGACATAAGTCTTTCAAGGAAAAAGACTTACTCAAAACATTATTCAAACAAACAATCTTTCTTAAATCATATCCAATGATTAACATATCATCGATATATAATAGCAACACAATAAAGTTTTCATCTACATATTTTTTGATAAACACACAACGTCATAAATTGTCTTCTTGAAACTAAGTCTAGTCGTGAAGGATTCAATCTTCTTGTACTAATATAAAAGAGTTTGCTTCGGACTATGGAGACTCTTCTTCATACGACACTAGATGTTTTTTGTCTAGTTTTTTATATCCTTCTAGGTGCTCCAAATAGATTTCATCTTTGATGCCTCAAGTAAAAATTATTTTGGCCTCAAGTTATTTGACTTATGAGTCTAGGTTGACTGTTAAACCCAAAGCTACTCCTATAATGGAATACCGATACTAGTGAGAGTATCTCATCAAGATCAACTCATTTTTAATTTCACCATTTCATGACAATATAAGCTTCTTTTTTGGTCTTGGATTCATTCTTCAATTCTAAGCATACGTACCCATTTTTGCCAAGACTTTTCTTCCTTTAGATAGTTCCACCATATCATAAGTCTTGTTCTAATGTAAAGAGATCATCTCATCTTTCATGACTTTAATTCACCATCCTCTCTCAATTGTGTTTAAAGCTTTTGAGATATTTTGAGGTTCACCATTATATGTCAATATGATATAATCGTCTTCGGGATATTTTGATGAAACATTACTTTCTATTCTGAAGTGTGTTAGTTTAACTTGCAATCATGCTTTATTGGTTCAAGTTCTTGATGCTTCTGTGAGTTTGTGGTCATTTGATCATCAGATGATTGTTCATTAGTCTGGTTAGGTTTTGTATCTTCTTTGTGAGTGAGATTTGTCTATTGATATGTATGTTTAGGAATTGTCTGATGACCTGGATCTATCTATTGACAAATCTGGTTTGTCTGTTGCAGAATTTGTCTCCTTGAATCAATGCGAACTTTAGACTTGCATTGATTTTTTCTAAGTATATCTAATTTTCTATTCCTTAAAGAACACAACATCTCTACTTCTAACAACTTTCTTGTTTACTGGATCCCACAATCTAAATTCGTCCTCTAGGATACACGTATATGCATTCATTGGTCTTAACATCTAGCTTCTTTCTCTCATATTTTTGGAAAGTGAATTGGAGATATTCTTCTTCATACTCTCAAATGGTTGAAGGATGTGTTCTTCTTATACCACGACTTCTCTAGAATCTCATCATGTGTGGGTATTGAATATGTCATGTTTATGATATTGATTGGAGTGTTTATTACTTCACCCCAAAATGACTTGGGGAAATTGACATCTTGTAACATGCATATGAACTTCTCTTCAATTATATTGCTCATTCTCTCGACTATTCTATTTAATTGAGGAGTCTTTAGTGGTCACATCTCCATCCTGATACTATAAGCCTTGCAAAAGGGCTTCAAATAGACTAAGATCTCTCCATCATTGTTTCTTTCACACACTTTAGCTTCTTCCTAGTGTCATGCTCAACTACAGCATGAAATTTTTTGAATGCTATAATAATACTTTATCTTTGTTTTTTCAGCAAGTACATTCTTACTATTCTCAAGTGGTCATCAATGAATCTAAAAAAGTAATAGAATCTTCTAAGGGATCATTTATATGATACCTAAACATATGAATGCACAAAATTTGGATAGTTGCCTTCTCCATTGAAGAGTATAACCATTGTTTGCAATGATAATTGTCATAGGCTTATAATTTTTCTCCTTTGAAACAACTAAATCTTCTTGGATAGTACCAACTTTATGACCTCTCTCTCTCATGAGAAACTTGCATTCTGATATCTTATGTACTTATTTGCTATAATAATACATGTTACTTACCTTATTCAAGATTGAGAACAATCTCTAATTTTGTTTTTGTTTTTTCAATGAGATTCATTCCTTCAATGAGGTTCACTTATTCGTCGTCTCTCCACAATGTTTGCTTCAGACTATAGGGATGTACTTCATTCTTTTGAATTATTCATTCAATACATTGTTTGAAACAATATGTATTTAGACCTTCTCATATGAGACTGATGTGCTCATTATGACTACCATGTGCCCATATTTCAGGCAAATAACTGAGTAGTAGAAGTGCTTGCAACTATTCATCTATCTTTATGTCTAAATTTTTCAATTGATTGATAAGACCCTTGAATGATCTCAAGTGTTCTATTATACTCTGATCGTCTTTGCAGTCAAGTTTCACCAACCTTCTAACAAGTTATGCTCTATTTCTAGGAATTTACTTTTGAATCATAGATTCAAGTTTTGACCATTACTCATAAGCATTTGTATATGTGAGCATATTCTCAAATAAGCTTATATCAATATAATTTTAAATCGTGACAACAACTTTTCAATTCGAAAACTCTCAATATTTATCAATCTTACCTTATGGCTTGTCTTTGTAATAAATGTACTCATGCATATCCTTGTAGTATAAGTGATCCTCATCATGAGCTTCCAATATAAATAATTGCATGCTGTCAATTTTAATATGTCTCCATCAAGTGAGACAATAGTGGCTCTTCCACCTTCGATTAGACGATCACACAAGCTATGCTCCTCAGATGAACCTGGTATCTCATATTTAGAAATACAACCAATTTTCTCTATTGTGTGATGTAAAGTGTTCACTTATATAAACGACAAGTAGATAAATGAAATAGAGCAAAAGTAGAAAAATAACACTAATATCATTATCGTGAAAAGACCTCCTTAAATTGAGAAGTAAAAAACTATGAGAACTAGTCAAGAAATATCTCTGCTATAAAAAGAATAGGATTACTATATTTGTCTCTCTCATTATAAGAGGATAGCACTCAATCTACCATCCAATACAATATTTCTATACTCTCTCATTAGAAATAATATAGGTTCATATTATGCTCATATTAACTCTCTCATTTACTTTTGTTACTTGATTGTTCTTTTTAATGGATACCACAGGAAGAAGTTCTACTGGAAACCAATAATATGCTGAGGAATCAGGTACAAAGACAAATTATTTTCAACTGTTATTTTTATAGGATAGGATGCTGGTCAATCTTGATCTTCTCATTATATATAGTGCAAATTTCTCCTTGAACTTTATTTTGTTCAAAAAAAATTAAAATAAATCAAGTTCTCAATTGCTGGACAGGATCTTGATTGTCTACTCATTCTCTTTGGCCATTTCTCATAGAATGTGTGATCTCATTTGCACCCCTTCTTGTTTGGTCTTTGTTATTTGGTGATTGAAGTTTATAACAAATATTGGGTGCAAAGTGTTAAGATATTCCCACATTGGGCTGAAATATAACCAAAATAATCTGTGTAAGGCTTGAGCACCTCTCATCTTATGAGTTAGGTCTAACTACATATTCTATTCTAATAACATCCAATTGCTTAAACTTGAAGACGCTGAATTTTTTTTATCTATCATACATATAATTTCAACAATATTACAGCAAGTGATGAACTCTGATTTGCATCAATCGTTCACATAATATTGCCTCCATAAATTTTTTTATCTTCAACTTTGAAATTGCTTTTTCCTACTCAATTATTTATGCTTTAATTTTATGCCACCCCGTTTAATTATGATTCATGTCCTAACTTTCCATATTTCATAGTGGGAGGAAATTAATATAGCCCTTCAACCAACATGGGAGCAAAATGCACCATACAACCGCCACCCTCCCACATCAGAGGGATACTATGAGACAGCACATTGCAATAGTACCTTGATAATTGGGTAATGTTCTTCTCCCTAAAATGCATAAAATGTTATATACTTATCATTATCTGTTTGTAAAAGTCTTATTCGTCATTGTTTCTCAACAGCAGCAGTTCTGCAGCAACTAATAAAGCAGGAGGAGCTCCAGGAACCTCAGGCCAGAATACTAGTGAATTCATGCATGGATGGATGCACTGAATTGCTAACACAGTAAAGTTCATTATTTCATAAAATTTATGCTTTTGTAGATATCTTGCGGCCTAGAAGATTGGGCTGGATTATTAGATGTCATACAATATGTTTTATTTGCCAATAAGACATGTTTCTTTGAGGAATTTTATAACATCTTCCTAAATTCAATACCTCATACTCATAACCATCTGGATTTAATTCAAATGGGTTTCTCTGCCACAAAGAAATGCCAGTGATGACTAGTGATGACTGGTTCTCCTCATTAATTTGCTTTTCCTCAGAGGTCTGTGTGGTGTAGTCCATTATGTTGTGTCTATAAGTGTAATGGTAGTTGTGGTCAATGGCAGACCTTCAATTGGACAGGTGCCCCCCCTCATATATTTTCAAACTTATCCTGCACATAATTTTTTTAGGTATAGTTCAAAATGCCAATAACTTCAAAACCCCATATGTCTAAGATTTCATAGAGTCATAAAGTGGTCTGATGATTAAAGCAAAATGTTTAAGGAATGGAGTAAAGAAGATTGTCAGTTCGAGTCTCATCTACAACAAAAAAATACTAACATATTAACATTTGACAATAAAAAATTTCTCCCACACTTCACCATATCATGTGGCCCCTTCCACTTCTTCAGCTCTATGTTAGTAGATCTTTCTCATTGGTTAATTTTAGTATCCTCCAGCTGTTGTGGTGATTGGTTTTTATTATAATAAAACTAATGAACATTAAAGATTTGTTTGAAAGTTAGATTTTGGAGGGTACTAAGTGTTCATTTTCTCTTATTCTCTTCCAAAATCTAATTTACAAACTAATTCTAAAGGAAAGTTGTTCACCTATATATATAGCACTCTAAGAGTTAAGGTAGACAATGTGAGATCCCTAGCTAGATTTTCGTCAAATCCATGTAAAAGTTGTGGATAATTTAATCTTCACAGAATCCTTCCAAGGAGCTTCCTTTTAGACGTAGGCACTGCCTTTAAAGTGGTGGGTTAGAAAGGGACATTCTTTCCGTTTGGAATAGTAGTTCAACCCATAAAATAACGAGCTTGATCGGAGAGAAATATAATAACAAAGAAAAACTTTAAGACTACTAGGGCATTCTAATCCATTGTTCACATGTCCTTATGCATGTGGAATAATTGTACTCATTATTAATGACTAGTTATATACTTACTGTATTTGAGATAAAATATTACAGCAAAGAAACAACAAAATTATTTTGGATGATCTAGAATCTAATCGGTGTTTTAAATTGTGAACCATATCATATAAGGGTGACTGCAATATTGTGATTGCGGTGACTGCAATATTGTGATTGCGGTAACTGCCATAACCGTGTCATACCACAATTACGGTGTGATACTAAATCACGATGATGGACCACCATGGACCATAATGTAACCGCATTGGATTGCATTTGGGTCACATCAGGCCGTACCGATATCAAAAATCTTTTTTTAGTGACAAAATAATTCACATTGCAACGATCTCAAACTCAATAACCACGACTGCAATTAAAATATTGAATCTTATTATGAATGCTTAAGTTTGAAGTTTGATTGTTACCAATAATCTTTTGTTGAAAAGTCATAATTTCATTTATAAATGTTACTACAAGTCCATGGTAAAATTTTGTATAACATCTGGATTTAGATTGGAGTGAACTTTTCCTAATCTTCTCTTCCTACAAAATTTGTTTTCCAAACACAGAAAAGTTAAGAGAGGACATTTATCTTTCATTGCTAGCTTGGCCCATTGCATCTCTATTAATAATTAAATCCATTTGCATGCATAAAATGAATAAATATGAAGTGAGGACCGCATGGATCATGCATGGTACTATGACAAAACCATGTCTTGAGCAAGGGAATGGACCCCTAATTGGCATTAGAGAGAGTACAGACAAAAAGGAAATAATTCTGTAGATGCTAAAGGGTACTGTAGAAGTTCCCTCCTCTCAGAATAACCTAGAAGAATAATGCTAGGGTTTTGTTATGGAGTAACATAAGGCACCACTTTAGCCATAAGGAATTATTCCAGTTATATAAGGTCTGGTTGAATTCTTAGGTATTAATACAAGGCTGAAATCAAAATTCAATCTATGACAATAGTACTTAATATCTTAATTTTGTTATAATATTTTTTCTTTGGAGATTGGGTGAAAATATACTATCTTATTTATTAATTTATTTTTCTAAAAAATATTGGTAAATTATTGGTCCTATTTTTTTTCCACGGTAGAGTCTGAGATATGTCATAACCGAGTAATGAGAAGCAAATTATCAATAAGGCGTTACTATAGTGGTGTAAGATCCTGCTAGATTTTTAGGATGATCAAAATGTCATTGATTCGATCCCGAGAGCGACACTTGTTGGAATAAACAATCACACTTCCCGAAAGAGGTTAGTTCATTACCCAACAAATTAAGGATATCTTTGATAGTACAAAAAAATTGATTCAGAAATCAAAATACTTAAAGGTTAGAACCTTTAATGAGACCAAGAAATTGAAAGAAATGTTGTATTAAAAAACAACCCACTTATGCGAAATCTGTGAAACAAAGCTGCAATTACAAAGGCACAAAGCAAATGCAATCAGTTTTCAATCTAATTAACAGAGTAGAAGACACATGAACAAGTCTAGTTGATCAAGCTGGGCACACTGTCAATAAAAGCTTTTTATTGACAAATTCAAAGAGATTTATATTGATAATGTGGTGATTAATTAAGTCAAAGAGCAAAGAGAATCACTTGATGGATTTGAGAAGAACATTTGACAGCATCAAAAAATATAACCTTTAAATGAATCTTATCAAGTGTGCATGTGCTATGTCGGCCTAATTATATTTTTTTGGGATTCCTTGTGGACAAAAATGGCATAAAGGTCGATAAGAGCCGGGATAAAACTATCTTTTAGAAGCACCACCTCAAAATAACAAGAGTTACAATCGTTTGTATAAAGGAAATGTTACTTTTCTTAAAAGATTTACTTCTAACCTTATTCAAGGACTAGAGTTCCAACCCCCACAAGAGTACCAACGATTGCAAGTTTATAACTTATGACTAGTCATGAATAATTTGATAAAATTATATTTTTACACTATGTGACATTTTGTGTTTCAAAGAACTGTGGTCCAAAAATTAGATGACTAATGGATTATAATAAATATTTTTTTGATCAACAAAATACTTCAATAAAATATAAATGGATTTAGGAGAACAAATAATACTTCTATACACATATTTAATTAACTTTACAATCAAGAAGACAACTAGAAGAGTGTCTTACCCACTCCATAAAAGAGTGATTGAAATCAGGAAATCTAGCGATGAGGAGGTTCCAAGAACAAAGAGAAATGGAGTTTATTACCTTAATAAAAGTTTGAATTCTCGAATATAACTTTGTTTCTAATCAACTATAAAGACCAAATAATAATAAACCAGAGGTATAGTTGTTTAAACTTTTTCTCCACCAAAAGCATATCGATATGAGAAATTCATCCACTATTGTATACAATAATTATATAAAAACTCATCAACTTAATATAACCCTTCATTTTATCCTGGTACAAACTCAACTCCAATGATTTTGTTCTACTTAAATATGATGGTAATAGCCATTGCTAAACATTAGTTATTTCTTAAGAGTATAGAAATTGAAATCTAGCTGGCACTCATTTTTAATAAAATTAAACTTCTTTTTCTGACAAAAAAAAACGGATGGATCACACAATAATACTGATGGATCATGGCGCCGTCAATGGAGGGATGCACGTAGTGGTGTATCCGTACAACAGTGACACTGTTTGAACCAGCAAACACTTGAAGTCTTGAACATTAACTAAATAAATATCATAAAGTATGGTGTGTGACTATTAAGAGCTGCGACACATAGCTACGTCGTACACTGACCAACCAATCCCATGTCGACAACATAATGTTACCAAAACTGCTTCACTTTTCCTAAACCAGAAACCAAAAACCACTTGTCGCCTAGCCCCAATCTGGGAAAGGTTTTCACACCAAAATAATTTCATCACTTTCATACAGAGAATCAGCATGTAAATAAATAAAAATGAATATTATTTACCTGTAGTTATTGATAATACATGTAATATATAAAAATGGATATTGTTTATTAGTTATTAATAATAATTAAATAATTTTTAATGTAAGGTTTAGATTAGCTGTACTTTAGATACGGATAAAAGTAAAACCAAATCTTATGACTTTATAAGTAGTTATTGAATAAGAATATCATTCGTTTTCGTAAATATTTTTTATTTAATAAAAGTTGATAAAAAAAATCATCTGTATCTTGTAGTAATGAGTAAAGCACTAACATTTTTATTTATTGGGATGCATGATTATTATTATTATTTTGCCTTCGGGATTGAACATTGTCTTTTGTGCTTGTGAGATACTTGGAGATTTATCAAGTCATCATCATCGGATCAACTCATTCTTAATTATGGTTTATTTGATAATTGAATGGTTAACCTATAATATATGATTATTAGTGTTTATTTATCATGTATATATATAAATGATGTCTATAAATAGCAAACCTTTTTTATTATATATATAATTCAATACTTATAAAATTAAATGTAACACTTCAGTTTGACACATCTATCATATTTTTATATAGTTGATTAATTCATACTTCTAAGATCTTTAATGGTTCAAGCACCAAATTTTTTATTACCATTAAAAAATGAGTTGTATGTTTATTTATTTTTAATGTGCATTTTTTTACTTGGACAATACATCATCAATCAACCATATTATTTTTATTTAAGAATTAATAATGGTTAAAACATAAATAATAAATCATATAATGTAAACAACTCTGCTTACTATTAAAATCCTACATCTGAGATTAGTAGATGAGAACAAACCAATATGAATTTTTGTTATCACAAAGAATAATATTATATATCTCAATATTAAATTTTACTCACTTAATGTAAGATATTTTTGGTGTGTCCAACGAGATGAAAAGAACCCATTTTCCTAATATATATAACAGCGGAATAGATAGATAATAGCAAACTTACATTCTCACTGTGCTTTCTCATCACACACCGCCACACTTGTCCAGAAGAAGAAAGAACCATGAACTAACTTTCACACGCCCGTTTCACTATATTAGCCAACCCTTTAGAGCATATTTCTGGGGTTTGTTTCCTTTTCCATGTTTAGGAGTTTTCTTTGGTAAAAAAGGGAAGAACTATTTGCCTAAGCAGCTATATATAAAGGTAAAGAATACCAAAGTATAAGATGGGAAGGGGTAGGGTACAGTTGAAGCGTATAGAGAACAATATCAACCGTCAAGTTACTTTCTCTAAAAGGAGAGCTGGGTTACTCAAGAAAGCAAATGAGATCTCTGTGCTCTGTGATGCTGAGGTTGCTTTGATTGTTTTCTCCCACAAAGGAAAGCTCTTTGAATATGCCACTGATTCATGGTAAACCCATATATTACTCTATATTATACTATAACATATATAACATATGAAATTCCTAGATCTCTCTATCATACAATATGTATTATGTGGATGACTTGTTGTATATATTATATATCGGTTCATTTTGTCCTTTGAGTCATTAATTGTTGAACTTATGCTCCTTTTTGTTTATAATTTACAGTTTATATTTTGCTTTTTCTTCTTTCTTGAGAAGGGTTTCTGTCTTAGGTTTAAAACATAAGGAGGTAAAACCTTTCTCTTGTTTCTTCTCTCAGCAGTATGTTTGTTCAGATCAATGTCGCATATAATATATTGTTGATTGTAAGCTTATAAATCTTACAGATCGATTTTACAAAACAAAAATGAGGAATATTTTTGTTCAGAAGATAGTTTACTAGCTAAAACTTAACAAAGAACATGGACTGTTTACACATCTCTAAGGATTTATTTTCAATTTTTGTTGGCAGTAATTAGAAAAACGATTTACTTTTATTATAATAAGTCCCTGTCTCTAGTAAACAACTTTGAAAATAAGATTCTATACATTTATCTTCAATATATCTTATTAAGTAGGAGTCTTGTGCACAAAATTAACATGTCCATGTCTAATGTTTGAGTATTTTTCTCTGATCATAAATAGAAAATTCTTCTAAACAAAAACAAAAGATGCCATTTTATTTTTTCTCTTTATTTGTTTAGGGGATTCTCTACTTATCCTAGGTTAGAAAACATTGTCCTCATGCTCCAAAAGAAGCCTTATTTTGTTTTATTTTTTAATTCCTTTTTGTTGAAATTCTTGGATGAGAGGTTTAACTATAAGGGTTAGTTGTCATGTTCATTATCTATCTCAAGTCCTATCAGTGCAGCACCTATTTGGAAGCAATATTTTCTAGACCCTCTTTTGTTCAAAAATTTTGTACCTTTTCAGTTTTGTTAATTTAATCTATAATATGATAGTTTTCTTCCTCTTTTGCTGTGTAATAGTGCGGCTGCTTTTGCCTGGTTGATCAACACGTAATTGCATATTTCTCAATTTCAGTTACAAACTTAAGTCCTTTCACACATCAAAGAATGGAAGCAGGAATGTTGAATGCTTTTATGTTTCTGTTTTTCTATTAATTAAAATAAAATAAACTCATGCATCACACTTTGATTGTTCTTGTTATAAATTATTAAATTGGTTGTTTAAGCAGTAAATAAAGAAATGGACTTTATTTTTATAGGCTGGTAGGAGTAATTTCTTCTTTCTTTCATTAATTTAATTTTTTGGGTATTTAAGGATTTTTTTCAAGCAAAAGAAATATATTTAATAAATAATTATAGCTTGAGAAGGTTTTTGTGAAGGTTAAACAATAAACATGGAAAAATGTGTATTGAAAAACCAAGTCTGCTATTATGAGGTTAACAAATTTGTTAATCTTATTTACCTTCTAGCAATGAATTTTAACATTTTATTGGACAAAAAAGTCTAACATTTGTATAATTTGATAAATTTATTAAAGATATTTTATAAATTATTATCAATATGATGATATAACATATATTAAATGTTGTTATTGTTAACTTGCGTAAGTTTTGAAGTTTCAATAAAAAATTGTGAGCTAAAACATTTTTCATAATTCAGAAGTATCACACAATATATAGCCGATAGTATGCAGCTATGAATTTAACATTCTAACTCTATATAGATTTTATTTTATCATGAGATGACAATGTTGTAAAGTTACATGGGTTGAATATTAAGCTATCAAATATCAATAATATAATAAATTTCATCTTTTAAAGATAGAAATGTTGTATTTAATGAGTGGACAAATTAAATAAGATAGAATTAAAAATAAATATATTAGGTGGAATTATGTATGACAGTTTAGATTTGAGTGGAGAAAACTATTGGAAGCTTCAGGAAGAAGAGTAGACTAAATGCAAGTTAATTCAATTTCAAAAAGACATGCTACAAAAATTGTAAGTAAAATAATTAGAAAAAATTTGGAGATAAATATTTTGTTAATATACACGATGCATAATAAAATATTATGATATCGCTTGGTTCATGCAATCGGTATCACCTAGTTTGATTAAGATTATTATTATTGTTTTGAGATGAAATGTTATTTATATGTAGTTATATACATAGCTTAAAATGTATTTATCAAGTAATGATGTATCTAATACTAATCTCATTATATTTTGTGCATTTTATACTTGTCACTATCATGTACGAACGGATAACATTGTGTTCAGAAAGGGCTTTGTATTAATCCTAATAAATGATGGTTTAGTACAAGTGACTCTTGACAACTCTTACTACTCATTTTTACTTTCTATTGTTATACTGTATCATTGAACAGCATGGAGAAGATACTGGAACGCCATGAAAGGTATGCCTATGCAGAGAGACAGCTTGTGGCAAATGATTCTGAGACACTGGTTAGTCATTAGTTAGATTTATAGGTTAATTTTTTCATTAGATCCTCGGAATGACTAAGATAAAGATTCGATTCATTCATGTAAGCTACATTTATTGCAAGGAGCAATCATGTACCGGTTGAGGGGATACCCATAGATATAGCAAAAAATCATTATTTTACATTAAAATCCTAGACAGTACAGTTATTCGGTTCATGTGCAAACCCACACACAAAAATTGAACTAATTAAAAAGTATAATCTTTATGTACAGGGAAACTGGACCATTGAATATAGTAGACTCAAGGCAAAGATTGAGCTTTTGCAGACAAACCACAGGTAGGTTATACTTTAATTTCCTTTTATTGTTTGATTTGATTACTCACTAACTAGTAGTGTCACTTAGTATAACACTGTAGCTATAATTATCGTTTATGATTATTATTAATATGATATATCCTTTTCTTCAGGCATTATATGGGAGAAGATTTAGGATCAATGAGCCTCAAAGAGCTTCAGAGTCTAGAGCAGCAGTTAGATACTGCTCTCAAAACAATTCGTACACGCAGAGTAAATACATTATCATAATAACTAATTATATATTTATATCATATTTTAGCATTGTTCATTGAAATATATTATATTCATGGTTATGATTTAACAGAACCAACTCATGTACGAGTCCATTTCTGAGCTTCAGAAAAAGGTGTGTGTTTAACTCCAAGTTTATGTACTTTTTGTCCTGAAAGGTTATATCAGTCGCACTTAGGAGTCACTTAGAACATAAAATGACAGTGTCTATCTTGATATTGAAATTGATGTGGAGATTTGTGCTCTCATGATTCCTATACAGGAGAAAGTGATTCAGGAGCAGAATAACATGCTTGCAAAGAAGGTGATGAAGATATACTTCTATATTTTTATTTTGTTGCATCCAACTGAACTTCATTTAATTACGACTATTAATGCTGCTCCTTAATCCTTTTTTTGGGGAAAAAATGTTCTCTTGCTTTTTATAATTTAATTTGTAACATAACTGACCTAATGTATAAGAATAAAAACTTAATTAGTTTAAGAGGTGAAATTAATTATGCATCCCTTTCTCTGATACTACAACATATTTGTTGAAATAAAGAACTTTTATTCATGTTCTTGATTAAAAAAATATTTAAGAATTAACAAAACCTTTTTCATTGTCTCCTTCATTCATGTTTTTTTAGCATAGCTCATGAATGATATTTATTTGAGTAAATTATATACATACCTTGTACAATATTACATATAATAAATTAACGCTACTGTGTTCTTTAAGTTCCAAGTTTTAATTTCTTTTCCTATATTAACACAAAACCATATTTTATGATCTCCTTCAAATTTTAAACATAAAATATAATATCTGACATTCTCATTATTCAATAGTAATATTTAACCCAATGTAGGTGTCTGTTTCTGAAATTATAATGCAATGGGAGCTCTATGACATTTAATTTACTCATATTTCATGAAAGGTTAATACTTTAATTTATTAGTATATGCATATCTCTTAACATGATTTTGTGATTGGAAATTAGATCAAGGACAAAGAGAAGGCTAACACTGCTCAACAAGCTGGACCATGGGATCAACCAAACTATAGAGTTGATCCATCTTTCTTGATACAGCAACCTCATCCCACTTTGAACATTGGGTAAGTGTAACCTTTCTAACTTTCTTCCCTGTAAATGGTTAGAAGTACCCCTTTAACTTGATTTAATAAAATTGTTTGGCCCATCAAAAAACTTTCTAAGTTTCTAAGTTCTAACTATTATATCATACTGTAATTTCTTAAAACTTTCATAATTAGTTCCACATTGTAGCTAGAAAATTCATTTTTCCTCCTAATAATTAAGTCCTCTTCCATGTTATTTTATTTGTGCAGTGGTAATCACCGTGAGGAAGCAGCACCGGAAGTAGGAAGGAACGACCTTGACCTGAGCCTGGAACCATTTTATTCCTGCTACCTTGGATGCTTTTGAAAACTTATTTTCTTTGAGGTGCATGATGATATTATATAATTAACTACTGGCATATGAACTAGTATATGTCGCTATGTTTTTAGTACTTTACATATGGTTCTATATATTATATGTTTTTCCCTACTTTGAAAACATTAATTTGAAGTGTGTTTGGTGTAAGCATCTTGAATTTGATATTAGGTTTGTATTTTTATGGATCCTGCAAACTTCTTAATAATTGAAGATATAAGTTCATTAGAAAAATACAGGTATAGTAGTGAAATTAAGTATATGGAGTAGACAAGAGGGATGATGATTACATGTCTCACTTGATGTCCCAAATCAATGAGAAAGTTTCATTCATTTAAAAAAAATTATAAAAATAGAAGTTAATATTTTAATATTATTTTATAAATTTTGATTAATTTAGGACATAAAAATAGAAAAATTATAGAAAAGATGATGTTTGGGTATAGAAGAGACTGCCCATTCGTATCATGTTATGGTCGACCAGTGTTGGCTATGGTAATGGTAATGACTAATGAGTAGAATTACTTGGGAAAGCGAAAAGTAAAGGAAGACAATTTTGTTAATAATTAATGGGAGAGAAGAAAAGATATCAATAATGCATTATCAGAATAATGATTTTATTAAGTTACTGTATTATTTATTATTGATTTGAATTATTTTTTAGATACAGTAATAACATATAAAATTTGTATATTGTTAATACATATTTTTTTTTCTTTCTCAAAAGATAATATATACTAATATACAGGAATGTTTCTTGACTTATAAATGTACTCTATGCAAATATAAAATATAAGAATTTAGTACTTTTGTAGGATCAAAAGGGAAATAATTAATTTCTATAGTATTATACTCTTTGCTTATAGACCTCTCAAATTAACGTTGGTTTTTCACTCCATCTCTATTCCATTCAAATACTATAATATAATATAAATGAAATATTTCTCTGAAGATCCCACAAAAGTCTAAAATCTCCTCTCCCGGAATTGAGGTGGAACAAAATTACATAAAGTAACTCTTTTCCAAAATTACAGAACCTGGCAAATAATTACTTTTCAAATTGACTATTTGTTTTCATTTAGCATAAAAGCAAACATGACAAAATAAAATAACAAAAATAAAGTTCCAACATTAAATGCTTTCTGATTATGACTTCCATTAGGTTTAGTGGATGTGACATGGTAACTACCATGATGATTAGAAACTAGCTGAAATCTTGATAGGTGTTGCTCACTTACTTAATGAATTTACCATTCTAATCAAGATGGGTCCTCTACAATGGGAGAATCCTTCCCTTCAATTGGATTCTTTTTTTTTTTTTTTTGTGGAGAGTCAAACATGAAGTTAGAATGTAATATCAAGTTCTGCCTTTTTCCTTTTATGTAGATGTTTAAAGGAGCAGCTCAACATTAATCTTTGATTTAAGTGGCATTTTGTTGGTTAATAAATTAAGTGGCATTTAAGTGAGAGGAAAAAAATATGCTTAATACTTTAATTACTTCATTTGAAGAAAATTAAGTGGCATTTTTTTCTTAACATGAAGGTTTTGTCATTTTGGTCAGTATATGAAAAATGAAATATCACTCTCATAATGTGTTACCCGTATAAGTGATTCATTAAATCTGAGAGTACAAATGTTGGAGAAAGCCATTAGTGAGGATTTTGTTTCTAAGATGCCACAGAACCATTAAGTTCTCTGGTCTAATGAAAAGCATTTCACATTATTTTAACTTTGGAAATTCACATTATAAAGCCCAACCTTTTTTTATCATGTCGATTATAGATATGTTTAAATTCAAGTAGTAGGATTAAAATGATGAGCTTGTAGCGTGGAAAGAAAGTCATTTGATACTATGCAATGCAAAAAGAACTTCGAACTAGGATGCAATCATAGTTCATCACAAAATTTTACAATGATTTTCAGCTGAAGAATTTCCGCAAGAACTGTTAACTATAATTACCCCAAATGATGTACTTGAAGATGATCGATCACTTTGCCTCAGTCGACATTATTTTGTTACAACCTGATCTGGAAGATAAGGGGATAATAAGCTAAACCTGCATCATTAACAATGAAGTATACAAATATACAATGAGACTTGTACCTAGTGTCATGGTCCTTTGCGCCCAACCCATTTATTTTCTTCAAACAACTTTATGTATTACTGTATTTTATTGGTTCAGATCATTTTTTGTTTTGGCCTATCAAAAATGGAGTACGAAGAGGCAAGTCCTTCCAATACAAAAAAAAAATTAACATATAATAACATAATTATCCTTTTATGTATGATGAAATAATATTTTTGTTATTAAAAATAAAAACAATTTAAAGGACTTGTTTCTCTGGGAGAGGATCCCTATTTGCCTTTGTCCATAACAAAGAAAACAAATAAAAGGGACAAAAGCAAAAAGAAACAAACACCCTGTAATGATATGAAATGGGACTTAACAAATTGCTATCAGTCACATAACAAGCCTCTAATCATGTCTTAGAAGGAGAGGCAAAGTGCTCTAATAATGAAGTTTGATTATCTAACCATGTTAAAAGGGAGAACGGGCCTACACCTTCATGACAAGCACGTTCATGTGTTAAAAAACAAGGGTCCCAAATAAAAAGAAACTGAACCATTAACCAAAGAAATCATTAGAAAAAGTAAAAGAGAATACAAAGCAGAAATGAACCATGTCCCAGGCTAAAATTTTATCAGCTATTATTATTGCTGCTTTTTTTTCTGTGTTATGTACCATAAAATAATTAGTGCATTCTCAAACTGTGTTGCAAGACATGGGAAAGAGGGGTACAAGGTTACCAGGCTTTTGCCTGAACAGAATTAGGCCTCATGTCCGGATGCGTTCGCCGCCGATACAAGCCAAGCTTGACACAAGTGCCAGCAAAACTGACCAGAAAATTGAGAATCCTTGCAGTGCTTGTGAAGATAAATCTGGTGAAGAGGTGAAAAATGGGTTTGTAGTTGGAAGGAAGATCATGATTGTGGTTGATTCTAGCCTTGAAGCCAAGAGTGCTGTACAATGGGCACTTACTCATACAGTTCAGAACCAGGATGTGATCATTTTACTTCATGTGATTAAGTCTTCTAAACAAGGTGCAAAAGCTTTTCATAACATTGTTTTTCCATCCACTTTAATGTATTTGGTTATGACTGAAATTGATCGAATATGGCAGCCAATGAAGAAGTTTCCAACAAAGAGATAGATCCAAAGGCTAATGAACTTGCTTCCTCCTTCAAGAATATGTGCCATGTGAAGAGGCCTGAGGTGAACTAACTTTCTTACCTTAAGCTCTATGTAATGTATATTTACATATCATTACCTATAGTATTCAACATTGTTAAAGTTCTATTCATGCCCTGTTTCCAATGTGGCTCAAAATGTCATAACATAATAAAAGTAGGAGAATCCATGTAAATTTGTTAAATTTCATTTCAGATTATCAAACAAGATTGCATGATGATGTTGGGAAACTAGAATGTATATCAGGTTTCGTATTTGGTGCATTTGTTGTAGTCAGATCAATCTACAATACAATTGACCAATGTTAACTTCAATTGACCAGCTCTGGTTGAGCAATGACATTGACAATTTTGTGGATAATTGATCAACCTTGAAACAAATCAAATTGGATTCAATAAATTGAATTTATGAATGGACAATCATGTTCTAGATTGATCTGACTCACCAAATGCTCAACTGAGCCAAATGGTGAATGCATCCAATCTGGATTAAGTATCATATTAATGACAATGTTTTAATTGATAAATAATGAAATATGATAATTAAAGTTTGAGATTATATGGTTAATATAGGTACAAACTGAGATTGCAGTAGTGGAAGCAGAAGGAAAGGAAAAGGGTCCAAAAATAGTGCAGGAAGCCAAAAAACAAGGGGTGACACTTCTGATATTGGGGCAGAAGAAAAGGTCAACAACATGGCGTCTTCTAATGATGTGGGCAGGGCAGAGAGTCACTGAAGGTGTGGTAGAATATTGCATCCAAAATGCACAATGCATGGCAATTGCAGTGAGAAGGAAAAGCAAGATTGGAGGCTACATGATTACTACTAAGCGTCACAAAGATTTCTGGCTCTTGGCTTAATCTACAATAATCATATCTATAAAAAAAAGTCATTATAAATCATGTTATTGTGTTTGTAATCCACAATGTTTTTTTTTGTACATAATAAAAGGCAAAGTGTCATGAGAATGAAAAGGGGGTTGGAATTATGAATGGACAAAGAGTATAGTGTCATTATTGGTTACTTTGGCCATAATGGTCAAGGGAGACATAGTGGTGCCTTGGATCCCTTTAGGTTACTCTTACATGCTACAAGAACTGAATGAGAGAAGGTGGTAGATGAGCTAATTGGGATGAAAAATGGCATAACAGGGAAGACAAGGGTTAAGATCCTCTCTAACATTGAAGAGGAAGATGCTTAAAACACAAAGGTAAAAAATAACATTAAGTAACAGTTTTATCCTCTAAATACAATGTAGTGACACCTTTACCCTCAAGTGTAAAAGGAAAAGCAAAAACTTATCTCTTTAGTGATTATTCTTTTCCGTAGAAATACCCATAATTTACAGACAGGCTGTTGGGATGCTGATGCACTAGGACTGTAATAGTGAACAGTGACATGAATAGAAGTCTGTAGTGGAAAACGGCTGACAAATTCAAGTTACTACTGGACAATCAAGTTCTAGTTAAAGTTTGTCATTGATGAATTTTTATAACTGAACAATGGTCATAAAAAAATAGATTTTAGAAGACATATTTACACGCTCTTGTAGACTACCCTATTTGTCCTGCTATAAAATTTTGGTGAAATAGAAGCGAGACATATAGATACAATTAAATGTAAAAATAAAATAACAAACGGCACTTCAATTAAAACACCATCAACCAAACCAATTCATCTGTTAGCATTCAATGTCATGAAATCAAAGAAAGCTTGTCCTTCATGCGAGAGATGAGCTTGAACTTCTCCTCAGCCTCAACCTGCCCACGAATGTCAGCTTTTGATGCTCGATCCGGATGAAACTTGAGCAAAGCCCGTTTATAGGCTGCACGCACCTGGAATGACAATAAAGAGAGAAAACATTAGCATTAAGCACAACCAAAGGCTCTGGTAAAAAACGCAACTAGCTGACAAATTCATTATAGAGAAGAATAAAAAATAACTCACCCTGGAGAAGGGGGAGAGATGTGATGTAAAGATGCAGATTTTGGGGACAGGAAATATAAGTATTTAAAAGTAAATATGAAAAAAAGAAACATTTGGAATTATAATAACAATGAATTCCAAGTTGCTGGTCCCTTACCCCACCCCACTCCTTTCCTTTTTTCATGTGGAATGTTCTCTTTAGGGAAATTGGGCTAGTAGGCCTCATATCATAGTTACATCACTTACATGGTTCCCTAATTTCCCTCATTTAGTCTACCTACCACATACCGGGTTCGGCATACCAAGAGCCGGGTTTAGTTACCACAAACCTGGTTCCATATGAAAGAAGTCTTTGTAATAATAATATAAAAATATGAACGGCATAATACTGGGAACCGCGCACCGGAACCTAAATAGTGAACCATGTAAAACTATGCCTCCATTTGCAATTCCATAATCCCTCCTTCCCCTTTCAAAATCTGTATTAGTCCCTCCAAATATATTTTCAGAGTAGCCATAAAAACTTTCTTTCATAGATAAACCTGTAACTGATTGGTCCTTCATCCAAAATATGAAAGGTCAAGGAATGGAAGGGTTGCTTGCAATATTCAAACTTGTCAAAAGGTCCATTTAGTACAATAGTTGTCAAAGTAGATTAAGGGTAATTAGTTGTTAACTCAATAGGAACCAAAGCACAAGTGTCATAATTTAATTCCTTAATGTTAAACTTTCTTCAGAAATTCTCAGATGTTGACAACTACCAGGACATGTTGAATAAAATGAAACCAACTAAGGAATCAAAATGATTGTAAGTAAGCATACAAACAACATGCAGAATCAAAAGTATAAAGTGAGGAAGAGAATGATGTACTATTTGAAAAACAACTGATAAACACAACTTGCCTCATCAGCCAAAGGGATACCTCCTCCTACATGTATTCCTAAGCCACGAAGCAGTGATGCCATGTCCCTGCATTGAGTCTCCAATATACTAAGCCCTCTCTGTATTTCAACCCGCACTTGCTCTTTTAAGTTCATAAACTCTTCATCCTGAATTGGGCATTATTTGCCAGATTGACAGAGAATCAGTTTTTTGCAAACAATCCATGACTAAATCATGTCGGTGTTAAGCACAAAAACAGATATTCAAATCACTAAACTTGACAAAAGCAAATAAAGATTCTGAAAGGTAAATGAATATTGATGGGTAGTGTAAGTTAAAGATTAAAGACATAATATCAACCTTCTTTTGTGTCTCTCTCACTTCATCAATGCGTTCTTTTTGCCTTCTTTGCATCTCCAATAAACGCTGAGCTTCAGCCTTTTTTCTTTTACGCAATCTCTGTGCCTCTTCTGCCTGTAAAGGGACAAATATGTCTAATCTCAGTTTAAGGAATTAATTTAACTACATAAGAACAGTAAATTGCCAACAATAAAAAACTATAATATGTAAAAGCATGTGTCAATGTAGTAAGAAATTGGAACTCCATAGGGGCAGGTAGAGACAAATAAAATTTGTAGTGCTGATAATGATAATATACAAGAAACCATAATGTACATTAGTCATAATGTACATTAGTCATAATGTACATTAGTCATAATGACAGAAAAAGAAAGCATAAACAAGGATGACGGTGGTGGTTTAACAAAAACTGTCTACTGGTTTTAGTACAAAAATAACCTGGCATCACAAGATAAGCCCATTAAAAGATGCTGGTAGATAAGCATAGCATGTGGCAGGGATGTTAGAAAATGCAATATACATCAAAGACAATTGTTTTGCAATAGAAATTTTGCTGCAGTATATCATAAATATTGGGAAGCCTTCTGTTCAGAAAGTAAGATCGAATGTCATGTTCACACAAATCATAAACATTAAAATGCACCATATTATCCATAAATGCAGAGTTGCTCCAATCGTGCACATTTTAAAGCATCAAATTTTCAGAGAAGCATCAGAAAAATACATAAATTACAAGCCCTGATGCATATAGGGCATAGCAAAAAGTATCAAACAAGTACCATGAAAGATGAGGGAACAAAAATTACAGAGTGCAACATGATTACATGACAACTCTAACAATGTATCCCCATAAATTATGAGCCAGATATGAAAGATGGAGCCCAGTCCACTCAGTTAAATGTCACCATTAAACATATTTAAATGCACATCAAGAATGCAATAAAAGTATACCTCAACTCCTCAAAAGGGGGGATTAAAACAAATAGCAGTTTGCTTATCTTTATTTGAAACCTCTAAAGTATGTTGCCAGAAATTATCAAGACAATAAAAAGGCTTAAAAAATAAAAAGTAAAGATAGATCTAGACAATAAATTTGGCATATGTGAGGGAATTCAAATTTACATATCAATTATCCCTCTTCAAATTGTTAGACAACTTGGACGCATAATTAAAGTGACAAGACATGTAGGGCATAAAATACAGAAATAATATGGTATAAGTGTATCACCTGAATTTTCAATTGTTGCTGCCTGGCAGCCCACTCCTCTTCAATTGCTCGTTTATATTCATCAGTCTCCTTAAGCTTTTCTCTTTCATTAATTATATCCGTCTGGTTGGAAGCATTAAAACCAACATTCTCATCATGTAACACAAGCCCATCACCATTAACACGCCTATCATCAAAAGAGGCGCGGTTGGAATACACAGTATTAACTTCAAGTAAATTTCCATCTTTACTCAACCCAGATCTGTTGTTGTCAACTTGTCTTTCATATGATTCATGACACAAGCTCGTAGCTTTAGACTTCTTACCACCCAATTCTTTCTCAGACACTGATGCTCCGCCATCTTTATCCCTCAACCCAGAGCCACTGTTGTCAACTTGTCCTTCATATGCTTCTTCTTGGTCCAAACTTGTTGTTTTAGACTCCTTACCACCCAACTCTTTCTCAGACATTGAACCACCAGTAACAACCTTACAGAAATCACAGAAATCTAAGTATTTATACTTGCTGCAGGGAGGAAGATCCTTGCTCTTTGTCCTCTCTTCATGCCCTGTATCAGCACTTCGATGCAAAGAATTCATTTCCTCCATGCATTCAGACCTACAAGTTTTAGAAATCTCTTGGTCAACTTTTTTAGCAGAATCTTTGACAGGATTTTCTGTCCCAGGATTAGAATTAATCCCATTCACTTGACTATCACTCTTAGTAGAGAAGGGAGGTTGACTCTCCACATATTTACCATTGCTGGGACCAGAATATACAGGGATTCCCGAATGCTGTTTGGATCTAGGCTCTGCTCCAGAATCTGTGTAAATATTACTCGGGATACCAGAAGAACTAGCATGTTGATCCTGACCAAATTGATCATTAAACCAACGCCACTTTCTCTTAACCGAAGCCATTTCCCACAGCTCACAAACCTCCATAACTTCACAATCAGAACAATCGCTCTTAGATGATTCACTTTCAGACCCATCTAAACCATAACGGTTTCTTCTAGCAGTCTTGGCAGAGCATGTTTGCCTATTTTTTTGTTTTTTAGATTCTTTTTCATCGACATGACTATCGTCAACATCTACATGTACAATTTTTTCCTTACAGCTTGGATCAGGATAAAATCTTTTGTTTGAGGAGGCGTCGCTGTCTGATTCCCCAACACCTTCAGCAATGTTTCCAGGATTGATTGCATCATCACTTTCATCGTCATCATCATCAATGCTGATAACACTCTGAGGTGTACACACTCTTTCTTTACTTGGTGCACCGGAGCCATGTAAACTTTGTTGCAAGAAATCACTGAACTCTAGGATTACCACATCATCGTCATCATTGTCTAAGTCAATGGTGATAACATTTCCTAATTTCCCTTTCACCTGATTAGTTCTGGGTGATTTTTTCCCAGAACATGACTGGGGTTGAAAGTTTTCACTCGCGGCTCCTTTACCTATCATCTGTAGCTGCACGTAGAAACAATAGTTCAATGAAAGATCTTCACCAACAAATAAAAATAAAAGATATTTGTCCAATCAAAAACCAACTTGGAAGACATTAAAGGCATTACACCAGGCAATATAAAAGTTACTTGCTAGAGCATGTTTATCATTTATTATTTCATTAATTGCTGTAATTATCCAGAACACATTAATAAAAGTGAAACTCATTGAATCTACAGCTATGGGGGAGGGGGTAATTGATAATTTCCATGTGAGTCCATCAAACAAGGCAGCCAGCATACTTCGGCCACTAACCATTGCTCTTTAGTTTCCCACAACCAAAGAAAACTCAGCATGGTTCTTAGCACCTCCATGCATGGTTCTAAAATACAGTTACGTTTACAGAAAAAGTTAATGGTTGCAGGCAAATGTAGCCAAAAGAGTTAATGATTGCAAGAAATGCGGACGAAAAAGTTAATCATTACATGAAAATGCGGACGAAAGAGTAAATAATGACAAGATAATGCAACTGAAAAAATCAATAATTGTGTGGAATGAAGCCGAAAAAGTTAATAGCTGCTGTTAAATGTAGCCAATCCAACTGTGATTGCGGTTGAGGGGCCGCGAGTAAAGCCAGTGCATGCAAAACAAAACACTCATGTGCTTGGTGCTTATGTTTTAACTTTTAAGCAACGCAGAATCATCAAATATTATGCTACATTAAAATTCTAAAGATAGAAATTAAAAGCTATAGAGATCATCTAGTTTCATCTGGGTTTGCACATAACTGAATTATTGAACCTAAAGAACTACATAAAACCCTACCCAAACCCACACAAACCATACCCTAAATAGCTAAAACAACAATAATCAGAATAGAAAGAATTAAAAAGTGAAACATGCATCGAATCGATAAGAAAATCTACGGTTATGAAAAAAGTAAAGAAAAGGGGGCAAAAAAGGAACCCTACCTCTCATAAAAGAATCGGACGTTGAGAATCGATGTAACAGAGATAGAGAGAAAGTGAAATTGGAATTAGGGTTGGCGCGTGTATAGGAAAGAAAGAAGAAAAGAGAGAATCTAGTATTTGCGATTTTGGAGAATGGGATTGTGGAAGAGGAAGAAAGGTGGGGTCATCCCTTGTGTGTGAAAAACAAAAACAAAAAATTTCTCGTATCTCTACTTTCGGCAAAGAAACTAATTTATGTGTTGTGAGTATCCTCTAAAAAGTCATTCTCATAAATCAATTTATTGACTTTATAGTCTTTTCAGAATTCAGTATGGTTTTATACCATATTTGTTTACATTAGTTGAATTATTAACCATTAGAGGTAGCATGAGTTGGATAAGATTTGTCCATAAGGTTAGCAATGAGTCGAATCAATTCGGTATTCGTTCGAAACTCGATTCGTTATTTAGCTCGATAAACTTGGTTCATGAACCAAATGAAACTTGAGCTGGAAATTGAGCTCGTTAAATAAACGACCCAAACTTGAATTGGATACCATTCGACTTGTTAGATTCATGAGCTAGCTCGATATATATATAAAGATGGTTATATTATAGGGAGGGGATCGACTTACTCCAAAAACTTACTCTTCATTCTAGCCATCAATTATAGGGAAATTCAATGGTTTGAATTAGTAAGTAGATATAAACAATTAGATATCCTGTAATTGATAGTTAGGATGAAGAGTAAGTTTGGAGTAAATGGATCCCATTAATATTTATATGTATCAAACTTCTTGTAGTATTTTTAAAAAAATTAATTAACTATTTAAGTTGTCCAAATGAACCAATCGAACTAAGTTGAGCAGTTCGCGAACTTTAACCGAACTTGAGCTAAAAAAATAACTTGTATCGAACTCGAGTCGAGTTTCGAGCCGAACCAATCCTTATCGAGCTGAACTAAACTAAACTCTGGTTCAACTCGGTTTGGCTCGTTTCTAGCCTTATTTGTCCCTTACTTGATCCTAAATGTTGGTAGACTCATTTTTTTGAATCCGGACTCGACCTTAAATTTGAAGTTAACAGACTCCAAAAATTAATTGGGATAATCTTTGAACTCAAACCCGACCTAAACCCAATCAAATATAATACATACCTCATTTAGATAAAGTTTTCTCACTATTTTAGTTATTATTATGCATATGTAATTTGATATATCAAATGATATGTATATATATATATATATATATATTACCTATGTAATAAAAAAAACTCTCTCATGACATGTGTCAATCTCTCAAGCCCTCATGACATGTGTCAACCTCTCATCAAAACTAAAGGTCTCCCATGACATGTGTCAATCTCTCAATGACA